>NC_064927.1:255493837-255796868 GCF_023897955.1 Schistocerca gregaria
TGGTTGGAAAAAAATCCTGGAAGAAGAGGACCAATGATGACTGAAGAGAATTGTTCAACATGACAGAAGTGCAACCACTCCACAAATTGGTCCAGATTTCAATGCTGAGTAGTCAACAAGTGTCAGTGTATGAACCATTGAATGAAACATCATCGATATGGGCTTTCAGAGCTGAAGGTTCATTCATGTACCCTTGATGACTGAACGACGCACAGCTTTATGCCTGACCTGGACCTGTCAACACCGAAATTGGACTGTTGATGACTGGAAACGTGTTGCCTGGTTGGACGAGTCTCATTTCAAATTGCATGTGCGGGTATGGAGGAAACATCATGAATGCATGGACCCTGCATGTCAGCACGAAACTTTTCAAGCCGATGGAGGTTCTGTAATGGCATGGGCCATGTGCAGTTGGAGTGATATGGGACCCCTGCTATGTCTAGATACAACTCTGACAGGTGACACTTATGTAAGCATCCTGTCTGATCACCTGCATCCATTCATGTCCATTGTGCACACCGACAGACTTGGGCAGTTCCAGCAGGACAGTGCAACACCCCAAATGTCCAGAATTGCTATAGAGTGGCTCCAGGAACAGTCTTCTGAGTGTAAACACTTCCATTGACCACCAAACTCCCCAGACATGAACATTATTGTGCATATCTGAGATGCCTTGCAACATGCTGTTCAGAAGAGATCTCCATCCCCTCGTACTCTTAGTGATTTATGGTCAGTCCTGCATGATTCGTGGTTATCTGTTCCCTCCAGCACTACTTCAGACATCAGTCGAGTCCTTGCCACATTGTGTTGCGGCACTTCTGCATGCTCGTGGATGCCCTAGATGGCATTACACAGGTGCACTAGTTTATTTGGCTCTTCAGTGTAAAAAGCTGCACCGTGGTTGCAGCAGAGCTGCTAAATGGCATGGCTGCTTTCACACGTGCCCTGGCTTCTGATGGGTCGGGTAACCCTTTTACAGGATTGGAATAGGATGTGATGGTTGGATCTTGCACTCAGGTCTTCCACAGGGATATAATCATTGTAACAAGGGGTTGGGACTGAGAGTTGCAAACGGATGGACTAGAAATGTGGTGGAGATCAGATGGAAGACGGAACATCACTTTAGGAGGGATAGATGTTGGGTAGTATGTCCCTCATTTCAGGGATGTATGTTCCTCATTTGGTAACATCAGTTGTTCCATGTTTATGGTAAAATTTTACCACATTTTTGACATGTCTCCTGTATCTGAATCAAATGTTATATATTATGTGATATTATGTACGTTATGAGACAAATAAACTACAATTCACATACTCTAATATCCATAACTGTGGCACATTGTTTTAAGAAATGTTCAGTGTCTGTAGCACTAATGAAGGTCCATGGCATGGGATTCAGTGGGTTGGTTTTTAGTACAATAGTTCCAGAAAAGCAAAGCAGAAACTCAAATGCCCAAAAGCATATTCATTATATATCATTACTTTTGTATTGAGTCAAATGTCTGATACTATATAAAATGCATAGTATAAGTAATAAGTGAAGTTCAGGTATCAGTGTTGAGGGATTCTGTTGAAATAGGTAAACTGGAATACCCTGCTATCATAAAAAAAAATGTATGCTGAAAATGGTATATCACAAGTAGAAAGCCATCCAGTGTTGGCGCAGGTTTGGAAGTGGCTCTGTGTATGACTTGCATACAGGTAAGCAGAAGAGTTTCAGGAAGATGAAGAAGAGAAGTTGGTAATGGTTTATAGGGAATATGCTGGCTTAATTTTCAACATTTAAGAAGTGGGTAACTGGAAAAAAAATGCCTGGTTATGTACCCTTTTGTGGGATGATCCATGTGGAGAACACTGAAAAATAGCAACCCCAGATGAAAACAGGAGCAGAGTACAGCAGCTGACACCGCAGACATATCAAATGAAACAATTACACACAATTAAAAAAAACCACAAGGCCCAATTTTTGCTAGATGAGTGCCCCACGTGATGGATGCTGACCAAATTCCAATGGAAAAGAAAATATCCCAGCAGTCTTGGAATCATTCTAAGCAGCTTCTATTAAATTTAGGAAATAGTAACCATGGAAGACAGCTTTTTCCTACACAAAATTCTGGAAACCAAACTGCTAGATAATAGCTAGACACTCTATTACTGGATTTTCAAAAAGTGTGTGATATTTGAGGTGTAACATTCAATATAATTTAGATTTTCTTCAGCTTTATTTGTGACCATTGTGTCTTCAGATACTTCTTGAAGTTTTACTCCAGCTGTTAATGCATTAAAAGTTAATTATTACACCATTTTACCAAATAATTTGTAAAATTCTTCAGAATAAATTGTGAAAGTCTTGAAGTTATATTCCATAAGGGTTGTCAGTGCCTCAACAGGCTAAAATGATGATATAATATTTGTCTCTCTGAGTAGGAATGATGAATTGTAAGAGCATAAGAATTGTGACTGAGTGATATATGGAAGTCTGAATTGAAGGCATGCACTGACAGCTGAAGGGGTTAAGGGGACCACTTGTGATAAGTGAAAAACCCCAGTTCGAGTCCCAGTTTGGCACAAATTTTCACGTGCAGCAAACAGCTGACATCAATGCATAGTTCCAGAATGCAAATCTATTTTGTAATAGTAAAAATCTGTCTTTTTTCTTCACTTTCAGTTAATAATTTAATGTTGAAATCTCAACATAATAATAATTGCTTTTCATTGTTATGAAAGTGTTTAATATTGACTTCCTTGTTTCAAAATTTTTTTTATCACCTAGTGGAAGTCTACATATTGATACAATAATTAGTTCTTTACTCATCTCATCAGATTTTATTTCTGTGGCGCATATGATTCAAATTGTTTTTCAATATATTGATTGGTTTACTTCTGTTTTTTCTGTACACTGTAACCATGCTCTTGAGTAAATGATAGAGGAACCATGGCTCGAGCTTAAAGGATTAATTGACCATGCACTAGATAGATGTGTACCTAGTAGAACATTTCATTATGGGTGGGACCCTGCATGTTGTACAGCCAGTACAAAGAAACTTATGATGAAGAAACACAGATAACTGCATGATAGTTGTAAAATGAAGCATAGGGTTATAGCTATCGTTTGACTCTCAGGAGAGCAATGCATTAGGCCTTCAATGACTACCATAGCAGCATATTGTCAAATGATCTTCCAAAAACCCAAAGAAATTCTGGTTGTATGCAAAGGCTGTTAGTGACGAAAAAGTAAGTGTCCAGCTCGCACTGAATGATACAAGAACTGAAATTGAGAGTAGCAAAGATCAAGCTGAAATACTTAACTCTGTTTTCAATTGTTCCTTTAGAAAGGAAAACGCAGGAGAATTGCCTCTATTTAATCCTTATACCATTGAAAAGATGAGTAAAACAAGTATTAGTGTGAATGGTGTTGAGAGACAGCTGAAACTGTTAAAACTGAACAAAGCTCCAGGTCCCAACGGATTCCCTGTGAGAGACTATACTGAACTTGCAGCTGATTTAGCCCCTCTTCTAATTGTAATCTATCATAGATCCCTCAAACTAAAAACTGTCCTCAGTTCTTGGAAAAAAAAAGGACAGGTCACACCTATCTACAAGAAGGGTAGTAGAAGTGATCCACAAAACTACTAACCAATACCCTTGACACTGATTTGTTGTAGAATCTTAGAACATATTCTGAGTGCAAACAGAACAAGGTACCTTGAACAGAATGACCTCCCCCATGCCAGCCAGCATTGATTCCAAAAACATCGATTATGTGAAACAAAACTCACAATTTTCTCACGTGGCAGACAAATTTTTTTTATCAAGGCAGCCTGGTAGATGCAGTATTTCTTGATTTCTGAAAAGCATTTGACAAAGTACCACACATAAAAATCATTTGACTCAGTACTACACATACATTTATTATCAAAAGTGCAAACCTATGGGGTGTCCAATGAAACTTGTGACTGGACTGAGGACTTTTTGGTAGAGAAGACAGAGCATGTTATCTAGAATGGAGAGTCATTGTCAGATGTAGAAGCAACTTCGGATGTGCCCCATGGAAGTGTGTTGGGACCTTGCTGTTCATGTTATATGTTAATGACCTTGCAGACAATATTTATAGTAACATTAGACTTTTTGCACATGATACAGTTGTCTACAAAGAAATACTGTCTAAATAAAGTTGCTTGAATATTAAATCAGATGTTGATAATATTTCAAAGTGGTGCAAAGACTGGCAACTTGCTTTAAATGTTCAGAAATGTAGTACTGTGCACTTCACAAAGTGAAATAAGTAGTATCCTATGACTATAATATCAATGAGTCACAGCCTGAATCGGCTATCTTGTATAAATACCTAGATGTAACACTTTGTATGGATATGAAATGGAATGATCACATAGGCTTAGTCATGGGTGAAGCAGATGGTAGACTTCAGTTTGTTGATAGGATTCTAGGGAAGTACAATCAGTCTATGATATCAATTACTTACAAATCACTCATGTGAGTGGTTCTAGGGTTTACGAAGGCGGTTGCTTACAAATCTCTTGTGCTAGTGGTTCTAGAGTATTGCTCAAGAGTGTGGAACCTGTACCAAATAGGACTATTAGGGAATTCTGAACATATTCAGAGAAGGTCAGCATGAATGGTCACACTTTTTTTTATCTGTTACAGAGCGTCATAGTAATGCTAAAGAAACTGAAGAGGCACTCTCTTGAAGGTAGACATAAACTATCCTCAGAAAGTCTGCTAATGAAATTTCAAGAATCAGCTTTGAATTATGACTCGAGGAATATACTAGACCCCCTAAATATTGTTCACAAAGGGATCATGAGGAGAAGATTATTATAATTATGGCATGGAGGGACATCTAAACAATCATTATTCCTGCACTTCATGTATGAATGGAACAGAAAGAAACCCTAATAACTGGCACAATGGGACATACCCTCTGCCATCCATTTCATCTGGTTTACAGTGTGTAGATATAGATGTTGACTTCACCATTTTTAAAAACATTGCAGCAAAAATCAAATATTAATTTAAAATTGCTTGTATTTATTCATTAACAAGGCATCATAAATGGAGGAGACATCATCAAAATTATTTAAAGCTACTTCTAAATCCAACACGTTGTTCTTGAGGCACTGAATTTTCTGACACGTTATCCTGAAAGTTTTGCAAATATTTTTACTGTTGTTATTATATGGTAATGTGATTCTTTTTCCTTATTGTTGTCACTTATCTGCAAGTTTGCAATGTGGTTTGTCACATTTTTCTCTTGGTTTGAAGCTACAGACAATCCTCATAAAGTGAAGTAAACGTACTTGACCTTTGGCTCCTCATGAAGCAGTGTCATGGTGCTACTACTTTTGTGGGTGGTTCCGTAGATGCTGCTACTGCTGTTCTTATTTCTACTGGTGCTGGTGCTTAAATTTTTCTTCATACAATTGCTGTCTTTGCTTCGTTTCTGGCACTATTGCTTTTGGTTCTATTGACACTGAAGTCTGATCTGCTGCAGTTGCTGATGATGGTTCTGCTGCTGACAGTGATCCTACTGTTTGTGTTTATTCTACTGTTGCCACTGATGCTAATTTTATTGTTGTTCTTGTAGCTATTAATAATTGCGTGCTTCCTACTGCCACTGATTTTGGTGATGACTTTTGTCCCATTTTAAATTTTGTACTGCAGCTATGAAATTGTTGTAGAGTATATTACAGATTTTTGTTCCATCTGTAACTATGGTGTTCTCAGTTTACATAGACTTTATAAATGTTTTCTATTTACACTCTTTTTGACTACATCTTTCAGTGTTGATTATGCCTGATGCTGCTTTACTTTCCCGATTATAATTTGATACTGCACTGTTTATTCTTTGTCTTTGTTTTTCTTATTAATTGCTGCACTTCTTCTGATACAGTTTATATGTCTCGGTAATACCTGTTTATCTGAATCCCTTCACTCTAATCCTGAATTCAGTTATTTCTATGGTAATGAATTGCCTACAGCAACCCTGCTTTTTCTGACGTCAGTTTGTGAAATACTGCATTAGTTTGTTAAAAACGCATCATACCTGTCATTTAAGCCTTGTTTCAGACCAAATAATTTGATTCATTAGTTGTGTTTTAAAAACATTATATTTTGTAGATTGATAATTGTGACTATTTTGCTTTACTTGTGTTTTAGAAGACACTGATAATGGCACCATGCAAGTAGAAGAATTTAACCATGTGGTTGCTTGCTTTTACATTTCTTCACTGCTCAAAGTATACATCTGCTCCATTGTATCCAGCAAACCTCATCACTGAGTTATTTGTTATTAAATTATATTAGCATATATAAATATTATTTACCTGTCATGTGATCATGTAACAAATGTCATTTTAATGCTCTAGTTACAATGCCATAGCTTATCTTAGTAGCCAACAATCTGCCCATTTCTTTCCCACCTGAATGATGTTGTAAGAAACATAGAACTCAAAGGTTATGTTGTTTCCATTTACTTAACTGGTGTCTTCTCAATTAGGACTTGAAGAGATACAATTTGAACTTCTCATTTGCAAGAGGCATTTCTCAGTGAATCCAATAATTTTTGAGTGTACATGGTAAACGGGAAAAGAAAGGTTTCGTAATGAGACTGTATGAATGTGCACAGAGGCAAATCTAAAAAAGACAGGTATGAAAGGAAAAGTAAGATCAGGAATGCCAAAGAAAAAAAAGTAAAGAAAGTAACCACAAAGATGGACATGCTTCCCAATTCCCACTTGAGGGTTACTCCCCCCTAATTACCTTCCTCCCTACACCATTTGTCACATGGCACACATCAAGTCTATAGCCGAGTTCTTCCCAAACATTGATAAGTGTGTCTTCAGTGATTGAAGCAACAGCTGCTTCAATACAGTCTCTTAATTCAGGAAGGTCTGCTGGTAGCGATCCTTGATGATACCCCAAAGGAAAAAATCGGGTGTTAGGCCGGGTGAATGTGGAGGCCATGCTTATCTATGTTTGGGAAGAACTTGATGTGTGCCATGCGACAAATGGTGCTCACATTGAACTTTTATAAGGTTCTTGGTAAATCAGTTTGAGATGCTCTTTCATTTGACATATCATTTATAGCTGTAAGTTTAATATAATAAATATTATAAAGCGTTAAAACCCCGATATTCATTTATAAACACCCTGTATATGTTCCTAGCAATGGATGGATGTAACTAATGAGTGCTTGGACATGATGTTACTGAAAATTACATTTTGGTGTTCAAAAGGTGAAATTACACACAAGGGTCCTTCCTAATGTTTTATTTTTTTATTTGTCTATTATTATTAGTTGTGCTGGTCGTGTATTTTTTACAGTGAAGCACATGATAATATAGGACAAGTCAATTAAAAATTATGGCAAGATGGTGTATGATGAGAGTGGTGCTGGTGGTGGTTGTGCTGGTGGTGATAGCACTGGTACGTACTTAATATAGCAGAATATACACTCCTGGAAATTGAAATAAGAACACCGTGAATTCATTATCCCAAGAAGGGGAAACTTTATTGACACATTCCTGGGGTCAGATACATCACATGATCACACTGACAGAACCACAGGCACATAGACACAGGCAACAGAGCATGCACAATGTCATCACTAGTACAGTGTATATCCACCTTTCGCAGCAATGCAGGCTGCTATTCTCCCATGGAGACGATCGTAGAGATGCTGGATGTAGTCCTGTGGAATGGCTTGCCATGCCATTTCCACCTGGCGCCTCAGTTGGACCAGCGTTTGTGCTGGACGTGCAGACCGCGTGAGACGACGCTTCATCCAGTCCCAAACATGCTCAATGGGGGACAGATCCAGAGATCTCGCTGGCCAGGGTAGTTGACTTACACCTTCTAGAGCACGTTGGGTGGCACGGGATACATGCGGACGTGCATTGTCCTATTGGAACAGCAAGTTCCCTTGCCGGTCTAGGAATGGTAGAACGATGGGTTCGATGATGGTTTGGATGTACCATGCACTATTCAGTGTCCCCTCGACGATCACCAGAGGTGTACGGCCAGTGTAGGAGATCACTCCCCACACCATGATGCCGGGTGTTGGCCCTGTGTGCCTCGGTCGTATGCAGTCCTGATTGTGGCGCTCACCTGCACGGCGCCAAACACACATACGAACATCATTGGCACCAAGGCAGAAGCGACTCTCATTGCTGAAGACGACACATCTCCATTCGTCCCTCCATTCACGCCTGTCGCGACACCACTGGAGGCGGGCTGCACGATGTTGGGGCGTGAGCGGAAGACGGCCTAACGGTGTGCGGGACCGTAGCCCAGCTTCATGGAGACGGTTGCGAATGGTCCTCGCCGATACCCCAGGAGCAACAGTGTCCCTAATTTGCTGGGAAGTGGCAGTGCGATCCCCTACGGCACTGCGTAGGATCCTACGATCTTGGCGTGCAGTCCGGTCCCAGGTCGACGGGCACGTGCACCTTCCGCCAACCACTGGCGACAACATTGATGTACTGTGGAGACCTAACGCCCCATGTGTTGAGCAATTCGGCAGTACGTCCACCCGGCCTCCCGCATGCCCACTATACGCCCTCGCTCAAAGTCCATCAACTGCACATACGGTTCACGTCCACACTGTCATGGCATGCTACCAGTGTTAAAGACTGTGATGGAGCTCCGTATGCCACGGCAAACTGGCTGACACTGACGGCGGCAGTGCACAAATGCTGCTCAGCTAGCGCCATTCGACGGCCAACACCGCGGTTCCTGGTGTGTCCGCTGTGGCGTGCGTGTGATCATTGCTTGTAGAACCCCCTCGCAGTGTCCGGAGCAAGTATGGTGGGTCTGACACACTGGTGTCAATGTGTTCTTTTTTCCATTTCCAGGAGTGTATATAAGAGATATATACAAAAACACAAAGCTATAAGATACAATAGTTTAAATTATCTTACTGAGGAGAAATATGTACAAGTGAATAACATTACCAAGAAATAATCCACATGTTTTGCACAGTTGTCGTTATCAGGAATATTACACACAGATGGTTTCCTACTGGAAATTATATTTGTATTACGAAATTTTGTTCATGTAGTGCACACACAGATAAAAACTACATGCTGTACATTATAGTTAAAACAGAATCCAGCTTATTACAAGTAATTAAAATTTTGTTTCAAGAAACTCATGTACAGAATAGTAAGAATTCCTGTAATTTAATTATCATTATTTTTGGATTTTTGCTTGTTTTGATGTCTGATGGGAGGTAGATGTATATTTTAATGCCCATACACTTAACTCCATTAGCATACAATTTTGTCTTGTGAGCTATAACTTGTAATTGGGTTTCAATTCTGATGTCACATGTGTGGCAGTCTACATTTCTGTGGAAGAATTCCAAGTGCTGTACTGTAAAACAAGACAATTCGATTATACAGAGACATGGCAGTGGCAGGGGTTTTAGCTGTTTAAACAGTGGTTTACAGCTCAGTTCTTTTTTTTTAATGTTGTTATTAGGACATGGTACACCAGTGCCAAAGTGCCTACACTGACTGTACCTTAAAATAAATATATATATATAAGTCACAGATTTTCTTAGCCTTTTGTTAAAATGCCTCAGTATGTGGTTTCCAATGTGGAGTGTTACTGATGATAAGTCCAAGAAATTTGGTGACCTGCGTATCTGTAATGTTATCTTTGCCAATAACTACAACTGCATTGAAGGGGGAAAGATTTTGTCTTTCACGGAAGTTCATACTTACAGTTTTCCATGTATTTATGAGTACATCTACATGTACATCTACAGCCATACTCCGCAAGCCACCTGACGGTGTGTGGCGGTGGGTACCTTGAGTACCTCTATCGGTTCTCCCTTCTATTCCAGTCTCGTATTGTTCTTGGAAAGGAGGATTGTCGGTATGCCTCTGTGTGGGCTCTAATCTCTCTGATTTTATCCTCACGGTCTCTTCGTGAGATATACGTAAGATGGAGCAATATATTGCTTGACCCCTCGGTGAAGGTATGTTCTCGAAACTCCAACAAAAGCCCATACCGAGCTATTGAGCGTCTATCCTGGAAAGTCTTCCACTGGAGTTTATCTATCATCTCCGTAACGCTTTCCCGATTACTAATTGATCCTGTAATGAAGCGCGCTGCTCTCCGTTTAATCTTCTCTATCCCTTCTATCAACCTTATCTGGCACGGATCCCACAATGCTGAGCAGTATTCAAGCAGTGGGCAAACAAGCGTACTGAAACCTACTTCCTTTGTTTTTGGATTGCATTTCCTTAGGATTCTTCCAATGAATTTCAGTATGGCATCTGCTTTACCGACGATCAAGTTTATATGATAATTCCATTTTAAATCACTCCTAATGCATACTCCCAGATAATTTATGGAATTAACTGCTTCCAGTTGCTGACCTGCTATATTGTAGCTAAATGATAAGGGATCTTTCTTTCTATGTATTCGCAGCACATTACACTTGTCTACATTGAGATTCAATTGTCATTTCCTGCACCATGCGTCAATTCGCTGCAGATCCTCCTGCATTTCAGTACAATTTTCCATTGTTACAACCTCTCAATATACCACAGCATCATCCACAAACCTCAGTGAACTTGCAATGTCATCGACAAGGTCATTCATGTATATTGTGAATAGCAACAGTCCTACGACATTCCCCTGTGGCACACCTGAAATCACTCTTACTTTGAAAGACTTCTAGACTTCTCTCCATTGAGAATGACATGCTGCGTTCTGTTGTGTAGGAACTCTTCAATCCAATAACACAATTGGTCTGACAGTCCATATGCTCTTACTTTGTTCATTAAACGACTGTGGAGAACTGTATCGAACACCTTGCAGAAGTCAAGAAACACGGCATCTACCTGGGAACCCGCGTCTATGGCCCTCTGAGTCTCCTGGACGAACAGCACGAGCTGGGTTTCACACAATCATCTTTTTCGAAACCCATGCTGATTCCTACAGAGTAGATTTCTAGTCTCCAGAAAAGTCATTATACTTATACCTTAAAATGGGATGACTTGAGACACTTTTGAACTTCTCAGGTGTGGTATTCATATATAAATTCTATTAAATATGCTTTTTGTACCCTAACAGTTTTGTCACTTCTTTTACTTTACCCATTGATGTTCAAACTGTGAATAAAATAATTCATTATCAGATAACACTAAAAACACTAGCTGTCTCATGCCACCCCATCACCAAGGGTGACTTGAGACAACGTTCAAGTTAACTGTGTGTATTATTTGAGAACATTATTGAGGTGACATGAGACACATAGTATGACTTCCATTAATCATAACATCCACATTTTAATAAAATCAGGTTGTATATTATTTTTTAAAAGTACTTTTTAGTCATGAAACTCATGAATAACATTTTAAAACAATTATGAAGTTACCAGAAAAAAATGTTTTATTAAAATAATGTTAACTTTAAAAAAAACAGATATCATTTGCACTGCAACATGAACAACTTAATTTACAGTATAATATTAAATGAAAATTTCATCAGTCCATATCTAAGCTGTTGAGGTGGAAATAGGCAGGCCTTTATTTCGTGAGGATACACAAAACTCATGTTGTCCACTTGGGGTCACACAAAAGTGTCTGAACTGTTTTTATATTGTCTCATAAATGTCACCTCAACTTTTCTAGAGTCACCTCTAGAATTTTCAGAAATTGTGATCATTTTTCCCACAAAACACTTTTTAGTAATTATGGAATTTTTTTGAAGCAGTTTTTATTGTTATTTCAATGAGTAGATAATCTCCTTCAGCTATGCTTTCATAGGAAACATTATGTTCATGTTGAATAATCTCTGGAAATGTAAGGTTACTGTCATTGACAATAGCATCATTCATTAATGGATCCTCAGGTTCATCACATTCTGCAATGCCATCACCAGTACTCAAATCCAGTTGTGCTTCATTAGGCTCAATATTTGACACACTCTTGCCTAGTTCGGTTTTATTCTTTTCTTCTTCTGTTTCAGCATAGTACTATTTCCTTTGTCGCCATAGTGCAACCTCTTTAAAAGGTCAATCATACTTCCCTCCAGTTGTTCTTCAACTGAACTTCTGTCTTCATTGGTGTTACCATTGTTGACACCTGTAGAAGGGATTTGAGCCAGTGCCATAGTGTGATTCACAGGAATGATACCACACTTTTCAAATCCTGACCTTCTGCTGCGTCTTCAACTCTTTAAAACAGTTTTTAATATTGATGTCCTTAGGCACTGATCCTCTATTTCCTTTCATCTTCCACTCCATCAAAATCTCACACCAGTGTCGCTTGAATGGTCTGAAGAAGGATACATCAAGAGGCTGACAAAATGAGTAGAATTCCTTGGCAGGAAAATAAATGTTATATCTTCCTCTCTGCATTTTGCTATTACAGTCTGAGACATGTGACATGACACATTATCACCTATGAGTGCCCGTTGTGAATTTTGCTTCTTTAGATATGGCTAGGCTATTGTCAAAAACCATTCTTCAAATGTCTTTTGGTCTATCCACCCAGATTTTCTATTCCCATAACATGCTTCCATCAGGCCGCCTGATGTCCAAGTGTCCCAAAGATGAAGTGATCAATAAAAAGGAGGAGGAAGTATGCCATCTCCTGCACATAGGGATGTATAGGCCTTTGAAGAATTGAGAATAAAATCAGGGTGATTGCAACCTCTTTTGACTACAACAGGCTTTCTGCCTGGATCATCTGATAAATTTTGTAAATCAAAGTGAATATTCTGCAGTTCAACTTGCAAAGATGTCAATAATTTCTGGAGAAACTTGTGCTCGGTACTGCTTTATATCGTCTGCTAACCTCACATGCAGCACATTACTATGGCGATTCAGGAATGACTACATCAACTCATCAATATGTATGTTGTTCCTGAATCTTGAGATGGTTTTCCCTTGCCTGTCAAGATAGTATTTAACTAAAAGCCTGATGTTGTAAGCAGCAAAGAGCAATCCCCATTCACTTACTGTTAGCACATTTTTCACTAAAGTATCTTCTACTGTAGAAGACAGAGTAGTTTGTCCACCAATTTTTTTAGTACGTTTTCCATTAAGCGCACAAGAAAGCTTGGAATTTTCTATAAAATATTTCTCAGCTGCTTTATGAAGGCTAAGGTGGCAATCAATCAATCAATCATTTTTACATCTTCTAGAGCCTTATCCAAATTTTCTAAGTTCCTACTTCCATATTTGCGTGTACCATAAAGATGTGGCATTTCCTGCAAGAATAAAATTAAAAATCATTAGTAGGAATGTGATTATGTCTGCACAACAACTGTCTCATGTCACCCCAGGTAAGTTCCCGATCAGTATAAATAATTCTCATAATTTACATTTTAACAAAAATATTACTTTTATTATTTTATATTCATGTCAAAGCCTTGAAGATACTCACCACAAAGTTTCACTTCTCGAAAATTATTTTTCATATAGTAAAACAAAGTAAGTTCCAGAACAATTGTCAAAGATGATATTTTACTTCCTGTTTTACAGATCATACATGGCTGCCAGCATAATTATTTTCAGAATAAATTTGGGATATGTTCTGGGAGGTCATTAATGAATAATACGAAAAGGCAGGGCCAAGAACAGACCCCTGAGAGAGACATTTTTTTTTTGTACATTGTTTATCCAATCTACAATACCTAGAAATTCGAGAATTTTTTATTTCTACATACTGCTTCTTTCATTGAGGCAGCTACAGAACCAATTGTAGGCTACACTTCTAATCCCATACTTCTGGAGTTTCTTAAGGAGCAGATTGTGGTTAACAATGTCAGCTGCCTTGGACTGATCATGAAATACAGCACAACACCCAGTCCCAGGGCGGAGAAAATTCCCCAACCCAGCCAGGGATCGAACCCGTGCCCAGAGGATTGGCAATCTGTCAAGTTGACCATTCAGCTACTGGGGGCAGACGTTTGACAGATGATGAATGCAAGATAAGTTCCAAAGGCAAAAAGATATTTTTATGGCATGTAATTACAATTCAGGAATTTTCAGCTATTTTTCCTTTACTTGCACTATGGAGCCTTGTTTCTTGCCACATTTCATGTCAGATAACAATTAACAAAATAAATATTTTTCGTGTGATATATTTACAGATTAATAGTTTTAGGATTTTTTCTTTACTTGTACTGTGAGACCTTGCTTCTTACCGAATTTCATAATTCTAACTCCCAAACTGACTTAGAGAAAGGTTAAGAAAGAGCTTGCAGACCCCTTGGAAAAAAAAATGACTTTCCGTCTGCACACAGAGGGAAGGAGAGACATGATGTCACACATATACCTCAGATATAAAAAAAAATCGTTATACAGTTGGGGTAATCTATAGAGAGGAGCTGTAATAAGTAAATACAAAGGAGGGTACGACATCACATATGATCTGAATGTGGAAAGATGGTGCATTCAAGACAGATAGAGGGAGAAAGAGGGTGTGTGTGTGTACTGTAAGACCTTCGGTACACACACCATCAGATTATTTGACTTGTCGCTCTAACGAAGTAGGCGAGTGTCAGCAATATGTCTCATGGTCTTATTGTGGCGTGTTTATCTTCTGCCGTTAGATCAGACGATAGAAATGCCACTTGCACGCTTAGAGTAGCAGTTTGACGGTGACCAACTTTAAACAGAACTTGATTAATTTTCACACACATTTATTAAAACAATAAAAAGGCATAGATATTATGTAACTTGATTCTGGATGATGTTTACAACTGACAATCTTAAGTTCCTTTGGTCTTGGTACGTTAATCTTATCCTCACATATCTCTGATACTTGACAAAGTGTCTATACATTTCTCTTCATGGCTATGTACAGGCTGCGTTACATATTAATACGCGGGTCAGCAGAAGCAGAATTTGGTCCGTCTCTATGACAGCGCCATCTCGTAGCCCGGAGACAGATGAGCGCTGCGCCTGCGCTGTTGTGCTTAGCGGGGCGCGCTCTATTGGGAAAGTTGTGTACGCACTGACTACGCGGAACTATGTACACAACAGTTTGTGTGTGTGTGTGGGGGGGGGGGGGGGGGGGGGGAGCAGGGGGGACAATGGTGCACAGTGGGTATTGTGCGACCTGAACAATGAACAGTGGCAGGGGGACTAGAAATAGGATATATATTGGAAATCTTAATAAAAATTCGTTACTTAAATAATTAAAGGGAAAATTTTGAAAGAATGTTTTAAATAGGACTGGAAAGTACTCATATTCTGGGTGGACTTTAACTGGCACTAACATAAACAGACCTTCAATATTGAATACATGTATTCAGTATCTAACATTCGTAAATTTACGTACATCCGTTACTGTTACCGCTATTGTGCGTCGAGATTAGTATGACAATACTGATTCCGTATCGCCCCTCCTTTGCTTACGTGAATTCTTCTTGTTAGCTTCGATCCTCTTGATGCAGGATTCTCGGCGCGTCGCCGACTAATGAACAGGAAATGACTGTGCGAATAAACTTTGCTATCTTGACAACAACTTTTGATGTACAACTGGAATACACATTTCTTAACAATATCAACTCGGCGGAATTCGCAATACGTCCATCCGCTATAATGTATAGACACAGACAGATGAATCTAAAAAAACATGAAGAGCATCTTTCTCCTTGCCTTGTTTCTGACCCTACAGTATCGCTGGTACAAAATAATTTATTATATATACCGAACTTCACGAAGAACATACAAGAAACTTCAACAGAACGTTCGGAGAAAATATGACTGGATACCAACTACCCAACTTGTGCTTCAGAACACCGGATGGAACCCTATAAACCAATACCAAAAACAATTGTGACATTCTGGCAAAGTACTTTGAAAAACTCCTCAACACAGACCCCTCCATGGAAAATCTGATGACAGAAACGAGTACTTACAATCCACAACTAGTGAACCTCCAACTCTAGAAGAAGTTAAAGAAATAATCAAGTCACTCAAGAATCGTAGAGCACCAGAAGAAGACGGCATCTTCGCGGAATTCTGCAAGTTACAAGACCCAGAACTCACCAAAGACATCCACACGATCTTGGAAGATATCTGGGAGACCATGAAAATTCCTGACGACTGGAAAACTGTCCTGATACACCCACTACGCAAAAAATTTGACAAGACTGACCCGAACAACTACAAGGGAATATCCCATCTATCACATACAAGATTCTCTATAAAGCTTTACTATTTTGTTGTTGTGGTCTTCAGTCCTGAGACTGGTTTGATGCAGCTCTCCATGCTACTCTATCCTGTGCAAGCTTCTTCATCTCCTAGTACTTACTGCAGCCTACATCCTTCTGTCCGCCCCGGTAGCTGAGTGGTCAGCTTCTCTTCTCTCCAATCCTATTCAATACTTCCTCATTAGTTATGTGATCTACCCATCTAATGTACAGCATTCTTCTGTAGCACCACATTTCAAAAGCTTCTATTCTCTTCTTCTCCAAACTACTTATCGTCCATGTTTCAGTTCCATACATGGCTACACTCCATACAAATACTTTCAGAAATGTCTTCCTGACACTTAAATCTATACTCGATGTTAACAAATTTCTCTTCTTCAGAAACGCTTTCCTTGCCATTGCCAGTCTACATTTTATATTGTCTCTACTTCGACCATCATCAGTTATTTTGCTCCCCAGATAGCAAAACTCCTTTACTATTTTAAGTGTCTCATTTCCTAATCTGATTCCCTCAGCATCACCCGACTTAATTCGACTACATTCCATTATCCTCGTTTTGCTTTTGTTGATGTTCATCTTATATCCTCCTTTCAAGACACTATCCATTCCGTTCAACTGCTCTTCCAAGTCCTTTGCTGTCTCTGACAGAATTACGATGTCATTGGCGAACCTCAACATTTTTATTTCTTCTCCATGGATTTAATACCTACTCCGAATTTTTCTTTTGTTTCCTTCACTGCTTGCTCAATATACAGATTGAATAATATCGGGGGGAGACTACAACCCTGTCTCACTCCCTTCCCAACCTCTGCTTCCCTTTCATGTCCCTCGACTCTTATAACTGCCATCTGGTTTCTGTACAAATTGTAAATAGCCTTTCGCTCCCTGTATTTTAAACCTGCCACCTTCAGAATTTGAAAGAGTGTATTCCAGTCAACATTGTTAAAAACTTTCTCCAAGTCTACAAATGCTACAAACGTAGGTTTGCCTTTTCTTAATCTAGCTTCTAAAATAAGTTATAGGGTCAGTATTGCCTCACGTGTTCCCATAATTCTACGGAATCCAAACTGATCTTCCCCGAGGTCGGCTTCTACCAGATTTTCCATTCATCTGTAAAGAATTCGCGTTAGTATTTTGCAGCCGTAACTTATTAAACTGATAGTTCGGTAATTTTCACATCTGTCAACGCCTGCTTGAATTGGAATTATTATATTCTTCTTGAAGTCTGAGGGTATTTCGCCTGTCTCATACATTTTGCTCACCGGATGGTAGAGTTTTGTTAGGACTGGCTCTCCTAAGGCTGTCAGTAGTTCTAATGGAATGTTGTCTACTCCCGGGGCCTTGTTTCGACGTAGGTCTTTCAGTGTTCTATCCAACTCTTCACGCAGTATGATATCTCCCATTACATCTTCATCTACATCCTCTTCCATTTCTATAACATTTCTGTCACCCAAGGATTTATACTAGCCCTCGTCTTTATACCTACTTGATCCTCTGCTGCCTTCACTACTTCGTCCCTCAAAGCTACCCATTCTCCTTCTACTGTATTTCTTTCCCCCATTCTTGTCAATTGTTCCATTATGCTCTCCCTGAAACTCTGTACAACCTCTGGTTCTTTCAGTTTATCCAGGTCCCATCTCCTTAAATTCCCACCTTTTTGCAGTTTCTTCAGTTTTAATCTACAGTTCATAACCAATAGATTGTGGTCAGAGTCCACATCTGCCCCTGGAAATGTCTTCCAATTTAAAACCTGGTTCCTAAATCTCTGTCTTACCATTATATAATCTATCTGAAACCTTTTAGTATCTCCAGGGTTCTTCCATGTATACAACCTTCTTTCATGATTCTTGACCAAGTGTTAGCTATGAGTAAGTTGTGCTCCGTCAAAATTCTATCAGGCGGCTTTCTCTTTCATTTCTTAGCCCCAATCCATATACACCTACTACGTTTCCTTCTCTTCCTTTTCCTAATGTCGAATTCCAGTCACCCATGACTATTAAATTTTCGTCTCCCTTCACTATCTGAATAATTTCTTTTATGTCATCATACATTTCTTCAATTTCTTCGTCATCTACAGAGCTAGTAAGCATATAGACTTGTACTACTGTCATAGGCGTGGGCTTCGTGTCTATCTTGGCCACAACAATGCGTTCAATGTGCTGTTTGTAGTAGCTTACACGCATTCCTATTGCTTTATTCATTATCAAACTTACTCCTGCATTACCCCTATTTCATTTTGTATTTATAATCCTGTATTCACCAGACCAAAAGTCTTGTTCCTCCTGCCGCCGAACTTCACTAATTCCCACTATATCCAACTTTAACCTATCCATTTCCCTTTTTAAATTTTCTAACCTACCTGCCTGATTAAGGGATCTGACATTCCACGCTCCGATCCGTAGGACGCCAGTTTTCTTTCTCCTGGTGACGACGTCCTCTTGAGTAGTCCCCTCCCGGAGATCCGAATGGGGGACTATTTTACCTCCGGAATATTTTACCGAAGAGGACGCCATCATCATTTATCCATACAGTAAAGCTCCATGCCCTCGGGAAAAAATTACGGCCGTAGATTCCCCTTGCTTTCAGCCGTTCGCTGTACCAGGACAGCAAGGCCGTTTTGGTTAGTGTTAC
Source organism: Schistocerca gregaria (assembly GCF_023897955.1). Lineage (NCBI taxonomy): Eukaryota > Metazoa > Arthropoda > Insecta > Orthoptera > Acrididae > Schistocerca > Schistocerca gregaria. Next base: position 255,512,672 of record NC_064927.1, read on the forward strand.
AAGGCCAGCTTTACTAAACAGACTAGAATGCCAGACCGACCACTAGATTGGTGAATAACAAGCAGGCTTCCGTAAAGGGCGCTCTTGTGCGGAACAAATTTGGAACCTGAATATGATTTTGCACCACAAACAGAAATTGATCATTACCTATGTCGACTACAAAAAGGAAAACTCTCTTCAAAATTCTAGCTGAAAACAAAGTAGAAATAAAACACTGACTATCATAGAGCAAACCTTGACCAACACGACCTCCAAAGTAAAGTTATGTGGTGAACTATCAGAGCCCTTTGAAATTCGCACGTATCCGACGAGGCGATGGCCTGTCACCTCTCCTTTTCAATCTGGTGTTAAAGAAGATAATAAAAGATTAGGAAATATGACAACAGGGTATAACCTTAGGAAACCTACAGATTAAATGTCTGGCTTTTACAGACGATTTGGCGATTGTCACGGAAGGTATAAACGAAACAAGAAAAGCTATTGTAGAACTACACGACATCGCTTTCAAAACTGGACTGCATATCTGTTACGAAAAGTCACAGTTTATGGGCACAAAGAACAGAGACTCAACGAAGAAAGAAAAACTAAACTGGACAAGGCACACAAAGTAGTGTGGAATCATTACAGCAAAAGGTCTATCTCACAAAAAGCAAAATTACGCTACTACGACACGGTAGTGCTCCCCGAAGCACTGTATGCAGCAGTGACCACACTAATCCTAGGGCATACACGTATCAGACAACTAGAAAAAGTAGAACGGAAAACACTTAGGAAAATATTTGGCGCAGCTAATAGCAATAGAATATGGATCAATAAACCTACAGAGGAACTATACAAACATACGGAGACAATCACAGAAAAGATTAGAAGATGCAGACTACAATTCTATGGACATCTATACAGACAGAATGCCATCACACACACTGACCTAACAGATGTTTGACTGGGCGACCACTAGAAACAATAAATGGGTGGCAGAGGTAAAAAAACGACCTGAACCAACTCAACATCACACCAGACACAATAAACGTCTGAATAAAATTCAGAAGCATCATTAAGGAAAGTAAACTACATGAGATACACTGTGACAAACGAACAGGCTTAAAATGGACTGAAGAACGCAAACAAGATCACAGCTGGAAGATGAAAGAAATATGGGCAACCAAAAAGGCAACCAAGATGAACCTGAAGGCACGAAGCCGACAAGAAGCATGGACAGAGGACCGGAAATAGAAACATAGCGAGCGAATGAGGAAAGTTTGGGCAGCAAGGAAGGCAGCAAAAGGAATTGGCCGTGTAGTTTAGTCCAACAGCGCTCTTTAAGGGCAAAACAATAATATGTATATAAAGAAAACAAGGAGGAATAATAATAATTATAATAATATGGTTCTTCACAATTGCCCCCCCCCCCCCCCACTGTGCACTAACGTCATACGGAGGTGCACAGTATCTGGGCTTATTTCCATTTTTACGGCTTGATAACTCTGGCCGGTATGGGCATAGCCTTTATTTTTCGGCCATTGAAGTTAAGCACTCTGAGGCGAACTCGTATATCAGGGAAAAACTAGAATAAAATATTCATAAACTCCTCGAGTCCCATAAATAGTTTGAGCTATCCAAACAAGATTTTGACAAATTATAGCGTACACACACGAGAGTGGTTCGCCGTACGATTAATATGCCAGACTTCCATACCTAGCGCAATAATCCAACGACTACAGATTTTTTGAATGAAGTAATGTAATTATTGAGAGCCATCGATAGCTGGTGAAACGAGAACCGCTGTGGGTTTTCTGACAATATAAGTTAAGAAATTACAATTTTATTTCTGTACAAAGAAGACGCTGTTTCATAAACTATTGACCTCACTACCCCTCAGTTGTTAGTGTAATAATGCACCATTTCAGGATTCTGTCGTAATTTCAACCGCATTAGTGTTAGTGAGATGGATATTTCTGAATCTTTCTGTGTTTTGACAAAACACTCGCCATTGGTGTTACCTAGGCAACAATGTCACGTCCCTCTCCGGTCAGATAACCTTCAAAAGTCACAACTTATTAAAAAAAAATGGCTCTGAGCACTGTGTGACTTAACTTCTGGGGTCATCAGTCGCCTAGAACTTAGAACTAATTAAACCTAACTAACTTAAGGAAATCACACACATCCAAGCCCGAGGCAGGATTCGAACCTGCGACCGTAGAGATCGCTAGGTTCCATACTGTAGCGTCTATAACCGCACGGCCACAATGGCCGGCCTAATTTTAAACGCACTATAGTATTTACATTGCTTTTTTGAATTGTTCCCTGCTTTGAGTTGGCGACATAGTGAGCAAATAGTCAGAGGAAGTTTCACTGTCACACGCTTCAGTTTCACTACTTGGAAAAATGTTTCCCAGTGAGAACTGAAAAACTGTCTCAGCGAGTGTCACAAAAGTGAGATCATGACTAGTTATATCACCAGTGTCATCATTTCTTAACAATGGGACGCAAGCCTGCTTGTTTTGGTAGCCATCAGCCAGTTCACGAGTTGGCGCGTTACATTCAACTGTTGCCAAGCTCGGATTTCCGCCATCTTAGCATATTGCATGTTGTAATGAATTTTCAACAATGGACATTTCCTTTGAGTCCATTGTGAACAGTGTTTAAAAAATTGTGAAAAGAAGGAAAAAAAATTTCAAAACCGGAGTTTTGTTTGTATAGGTATCTTTCAATTAAAGCAGTATTATGTGCGTTTTCATTAATGAACTTAAATATTCTCTGATGCAGTTCTACTGATAAAGTCTTACAGAATTTGCAAGAATTATTTTGCACCTTAATGGTGACTTTATACAGATTTCAGTCTTACTTTACACAGATTTTTGTCTTTTACAGGTAAATGCACTTTCCGTAAAGGATATTATTTGGAAGAAAAAAGAGATTGTTTACTGCGAGAGAGATGGCGCCAAAAGCGGCCAAATAAGCATACAGCGAGCAGCTTCCTACCTTTACCGCTGAAATCAGCATTCCCAGCGTGTCTCGTTTGTAGGCAGGATTTAATTTTTAATTTGCTCCCACAAGTTGTCAATATTTCCAGTCTCACGGACATGTAACAAATGAAACAAAGGCCTCATTAGTTTCTTGTAACGATAAAATGGATCATTTATCTCAAAAGAAATTTTATCTCAGCAATTTTAAGGTTTGTTCATATTCCTCTCGGCGCCGTTCTTTGAAAATTTTGAAAGAATGATTAAGAAAGGATTGGAAAGTACTGATATTCTAGGTGAACTTTAACTGGCATTAATATAAACAGGTCTTCAATATTGAATAGAAAAATTCAGTATCTAACATTCGTAAATTTCCATGTTGTTGTTGTTGTTGTCTTCAGTCCTGAGACTGGTTTGATGCAGCTCTCCATGCCACTCTATCCTGTGCAAGCTGCTTCATCTCCCAGTACCTACTGCAACCTACATCCTTCTGAATCTGCTTAGTGTACTCATCTCTCGGTCTCCCTCTACGATTTTTACCCTCCACGCTACCCTCCAATGTTAAAATTGTGATCCCTTGATGCCTCAAAACATGTCCTACCAACCGATCCCTTCTTCTAGTCAAGTTGTGCCACAAACTTCTCTTCTCCCCAATCCTGTTCAATACCTCCTCATTAGTTACGTGATCTATCCACCTTATCTTCAGTATTCTTCTGTAGCACCACATTTCGAAAGCTTCTATTCTCTTCTTGTCCAAACTAGTTATCGTCCATGTTTCACTTCCATACATGGCTACACTCCAAACAAATACTTTCAGAAACGACTTCCTGATACATAAATCTATATTCGATGTTAACAAATTTCTCTTCTTCAGAAACGCTTTCCTTGCCATTGCCAGTCTACATTTTATATCCTCTCTACTTCGACCATCATCAGTTATTTTACTTCCTAAATAGCAAAACTCCTTTACTACTTTAAGTGTCTCATTTCCTAATCTAATTCCCTCAGCATCACCCGATTTAATTTGACTACATTCCATTATCCTCGTTTTGCTTTTGTTAATGTTCATCTTATATCCTCCTTTCAAGACACTGTCCATTCCGTTCAACTGCTCTTCCAAGTCCTTTGCTGTCTCTGACAGAATTACAATGTCATCGGCGAACCTCAAAGTTTTTACTTCGTCTCCATGAATTTTAATACCTACTCCAAATTTTTCTTTTGTTTCCTTTACTGCTTGCTCAATATACAGATTGAATAACATCGGGGAGATTGGCATGACAATACTCTGGTTCCGGATCGGCCCTTCTCTGCTCACGCGAATTCTTCGTGTTAGCTTCGATCTTCTTGATGCAGGATTCTCAGCGCGTCGCGAAATAATGAGCAGGAAGTGACTGTGCGAATAAACTTTGCTATCTTGATAACAACCTTTAGTGTACAATTGGAATATACATTTCTTAACAACACCAACTCGGCGGAATTTGCAATACGTCCTCCCGCTATCACGTATAGACGCAGACAGATGAATCTAAATAAATTAAAAAAATTAAGAGCATCTCTCTCTTTGCTCTGTTTCTGGCCCTATAGTATCGCTGGTACAAAATAACTTTATATACATAAAGAAAAGAACAAGAATAATAATATCCTCGCTATCGTCCGATTTGAGACTGCTTCTCTACTCGGACTGGAATCATTCGGCGACCGAGAAGTCATGGCATACAAGACCTGGCATTGTGGAATCGATGCTCAGACCCAATCTAGAAGTTGTTATGTATATAGTAATATGCCTTTTACATTGTATACCCGCTCCTGTCGTAAAGTTAGTAATGATGAAAAAATACATGTATGGATGAAAGGACTTGCTGAGAATGTGACTGTAACAGGTGATGTAACTCTGTACTATAATTATTAATAAAGTGTGATCTGTAGCGTCAGCCACCAATCGCTAGACGTACATCTTGAACGGGGGCTCAAAGGATGCAACAACTGGAAAAAAATCGAAAACATAGTGTCGCCTTAGCCTCTGAGCGCCTGCGAGGGTGCATGATGCAACCCGCACGGTCCGCCGCTATATAGTCCAGCCCGCGAGTACGCTGTTCTTCACAACAATTAAAATATTGTGCTCCATCATAAGCTGATACAGATCTAAGTTTTAAAACCATTTATTTTCTAATCTACAATTATTATTGCAAAATCATATTACTTCTCAAAAGTCAACCAAGTTTTACTTCTAAACTGTAACACTTCATAGGTAACATGAAATATTAGACATTTCCGCAACCGGAAATACGTTCCATTTATATAAAATCTTCTGAATTTTAGAATTGTTCAATTTTATGGTTATAATTTTTCATTTATTTTTCTTAAAATTGATGAAACTGAAAGGTTACTTAACCATTTCTGGCCCATTGTCGATCCCTGATAGGTCTCTAGTCACTTTAATTTGGAAAAACTTCATTCACAAATAGCATTTAACATAGTGTTCGTTAAATAAATCTTAGTACGACAACAATATTAATTAAACTCTCTTTTGCTTCCTCCACTTAATTAAACTTAATAACTTTAAAGTTGTCGCCATGGACGTACCGAGCGATGGGCAGCTGCCCCCCCCCCCCCCCCCCTCCCCCCTAGAAGATATTCGCAGTTTTTCACTAGTTTACTGTTTTATTTAATAAGATATGCTGCATGTATTTAAAATGTTTATTAAAAGCAGTTTTTCACTGGTCTACTGTTTTATTCAATAAGAAGAGCTGTATGTTGTCTCGAGTCCTTGTTCCCCCGCCCCCCCCCCCTCCCCCTAGTTCAGATCCTGGGTACGCCCTTGGTTGTCGCTGCAAAAATGTTGTCTTCTTAATGAACTTCTTTAAATAAAAAGAAATGTGACAACTAATACGATGTACTTCAGCAGTTGTAGCTGAAGTATTCAGTGCTGTATGTTTTGAACAATTCATTTGTCTTTTTCTACATCCAACAGTAATCGAATATGAAAAAAAAAAAAAAACATGAAGTAACGTATAGACCTTTTTTTCTCTTTTTTTTAAATTCCGATGTTAGCTTATATACTGCCTCGACCAGCTCCCGAATAGTTTCCTGAATTAAATTTAAGCCAGAGTTGATACTTTTCTCACCTGAAGTTTTCTTCGGCTCTCTAGGCTGCTTTTATGACTACAGACTGACGTTTCTCCCCACAAAGCAGTCAGTGCTTTCAGCTTTTGGATACATTGATCAAGTTCAAATCCTCTTTCTTTAGGTATATCTGAGCATAATTCATTTCAGTAAGGCCTGGTCTTCAAAAATAAAAGAATCCAAAGAAAGGATAGGTCTAACACAGTGTATTTCAGCAATCATAACTGAAGCGTCGCTTGATAACTTTTGAAATAATATGTTGTTTTGAAATAATATGTTGTCCTCGGACAGGGGGAGCAGTGTAATGTTTCTAAACATAACGAAAGGAGAAAGAGTTGTATTTGTCCCTTTTGTTTTGACACTAATCTTTATTATCTCATAACAGCTTACAGTAAATTGTACAGAATAACAAAACCAAGGAACATAATATCTGTGGAGTAGCATATGAAAGTAGAATTAATTCAGTTTTTTTAATTATCTTCTTCTCTCTGTGGTGAGATGTTGAGAGTAATGTTCGTGCTTAGCAGATAAAATAGTGCTTAGCAGACAAAATAGTGCTTAGCAGACATAATAGTGCTCTGTAGTTAAAATGCTTATTTGGAAAATGTATTTGCCAATGTTGTTATAAGCAATAGTTTTTTACTTCGTTCTCTGTGAAACTGTGAAAGAAGCATATTACTGCCATACGACGAAACGCAAAATCACGCCTGATCGCTGAATCTAGGCTACACAGAAACAATATAGGACATTTAGGGCAGGCCAGAGTTAACTCACAGGAAATTAAATACGAGGAACTGACAATGTAATAGCAAATGTTCACTATTTCAAACCCTTTGGTGCCAATATTTATCCAAAAAAGACAACACATAGTAACACTGTGTGTATAAAAGGTTATTGTAAAGCTTTTATATTTCTTTCAGATTCTGCGAGGGATGTCTTAATACAATATAGTCTAATCACATAGTCTTTTATTATTAGATTTGCAGTTTATGGCTGTTTGGTGTTGACTGTGTGGTGTATGGCAAGGTGTCGTCGTCGAATGACTGAGAATGCAAAATGGGTTTGATAGATAAGATTCCTAGTTGGTGTAATGAATCGTAGCTTATTCTAAATTTAGAGAAAATGTATATTAACGTAGATGGATAGTAAAAACAATCCTGTAACATTTTAATGCAGCATTAGTGGAGTGCAGCTTGACACAGTCACATTGATTAAATATCTAGATGTAACCTTGCAAAGCGATATGAAATGGAATGAACATGTCAGGGTGGTAGTAGGGAAGATGAAATGAAATGTCGTGTGACGAGGGCCTCTCGTCGGGTAGACCGTTCGCCTGGTGCAAGTCTTTCGATTTGACGCCACTTCGGCGACTTGCGCGTCGATGGGGATGAAATGATGATGATTAGGACAACACAACACCCAGTCCCTGAGCGGAAAAAAATCTCCGACCCAGCCGGGAATCGAACCCGAGCCCTTTGGATTGACAGCCTGTCGCGCTGACCACTCTTTAAAAAAAAAAATCTCATTTTGTTCGCTTTTGTTCGTTGCATCTGGTCAGGGCGGACGTCGTAAGACATCCATTTATGTCCGGTTTTGATCGATTGACTCTGGCGCGTAACCCTCTGACCGAACACGCAGAGCTACCGTGCCGGCTGCCCACTCAGCTACCGGGGGCGGACAGCACGGAAGATGAATGCTCGTTTTCATTTTATTGCGAGAATTTCAGGAAAGTGTACCTCGTTCATAAGAGAGACGCTGTATAGAATACTTGTTCAACCGATTCTTGAATACTATTCGAGTGTTTTGGATTAGCACCACGTCGAATTAGAGGAAAACGTCGAAGCACTTGAGAGGTGTGCTGCTAGATATGTTACTTGTAGGTTTGATAGGCATGTCAGTATTACGGAGATGGTTTGTGAACTCAGGTGGACATCACAAGAGGGAAGATAACACTCTTTACTGCAGGTGCTACTGTGGAAATTTGGAGAACCTGTATTTGAGGCCGATTGCAGGATAATCTACTGTCGCCAACGTACATTTCACGTAAGGAACATGAAAATAACATGTAAGAAGTTGGGGGCTCACATGGAGGCTTTTAGACACTCGTTTTTCTCTCACTTTATTTGTGGATGGAATAGGAAAAGAAGTGATTAGTAGAGGTACAAGGTACACTCTTCCAAGCACTGTACAGTGGTTTGTGGAGTGTGTATGTAGATGTAGATAATGCAAACGAAAATGAGAGAGTATACATAGAGACGTGCATTTATTTGTACTTAATTTTTGTTATGTAACTACTACATGCAAATACAACAGATATAATATGATTACAATTAAAATAAAAAAAATGAATAACAAATGGGCAAGTGCTCACTTTTTTCGGCACTGACAAACACTGAAATCGATTCACTCACACTTTTATTCTCAAAATTCCGGAAACAAATGAGTAACGTTTTGTCCTTGGTTTTTATATTTATACTAGCGAAGCCTGCAAGCACAGCACAAGTCGTATTTCGTGCCTTTGCACATCTGAGCAAGCATTCCCGGCGAACGGGCGCGTGAGCAGCACTTTGCAATTTTCTACATGCGTTGTACTGAATATCGAATATGCTTGTTTTTACAAGTAGTAGTCGCTGACCTACTTAAAATACACTATGTACTCAAAAAAATTACGGTTGTTTAAAATTTTCGTGGCCCCTATAACTTATGAAGACTTTTTTTTTTTTTCGCGCCAACGTGGACCCCCTCTAGTCTCCCGAGACCTGGGGATCCACCTGGAACACTTTGGGAACCACAGGTCTAGGTTATAAATGTGAGAGCTGGGCTGGAAGATAGACATGTTGTCTACCATGGTCGGCACCAGGTTAAGACTTTATTAATAATGTAATATTATTTGGACATGTAGTTGAGAACAGTGTGATAGTAATTACGGAAATAGGCGGTCATTATTTTGTTGAAGAATGAAAATTATTTGTGACTAAAGTGGAACGTAACTGTGCAGTTTCTCGTGTTCTGCTAATAAAAAAACGAGTGATATGCTGTATAAACAAACTAATTGGAAATTTAATTATTTCAAAAATATTTTTTTCTCGCTAAAAGTTTATTGCTGCCTCAAGATAACGGATTCACGACCTACGTGCTGTTTTCTGCGCAGGGGACAACTGTATAAGACTGCAGGTTGGTGAACATTTATTAGAACTTACGCATTCCAATCAGGGCGGTGGTAGCAAATAGGCAGCTCGCATGTACTGCAACCTTAGCAGAAATGAGACCAGGGGCATGCCATATGTGGTAGCACAGATGAGGTACGAAGCAGAGAAATTTTGGAGGGACGGGGTTTATCTTACGCTCGTATATATAACCGTCTGTCCCCCTCTCTTTTTCAACCTGGCGTACATGGCATCCCCTCCGAGGAAAACCGTTGAAGTCGAAGTGCTTTGCAATTATGAGGCGAAATTGTATTAGCGAGAACTGTGAACTGCAACCTACTGTGTAAGAACACCGATACACGTGAGCCGTAAATGACCAGAGAACTGCATAAGAACTGTCATACTTCCGCTTGGAATTGCGTTTGAACTGATTTTGAGCTTCAGTTGACCTGTAATTGATGCCGCAAAATAAATTTTCCAGTTACAACGAAACCAGTACTGTGTAAATCAGGAATGGAAAGTGCGGAAGTTCAAGAAGAACAGAAGTTAACATCTTGTGAGCGGTCCACGGGATTACGTTATTTCATTTCTAGGTTCTCAATGCTACGAGACGGCACTGCGCGCAGAGCAGCGTGAGGCAGCCACAGACAGCAGGTGCGGCGGTAGCAAGCAGTGTGGCCTTCGCAGTTGGCTGCACAAGGCGCGCACCACAACAAATGATGTGCAGCCAACGGCGTGGTCCACAGCTACGGAGAATCAGCCCCGACAATGGGTCGAGGAAGAAAAGTAGTCTAAGTGTTGGCTTGTAGATAGCAGACTAAGATTTGTAATTGGAATATTAGTATTAGAAAATGTGTGGGGGAAAGGAAGTGAGTCATGGTACAGTAACAGCTGACACTTTTCCAGCTTAGGAAAATCCTACAATTAAGTTTGCAAGAACAAAAAATAATATAAGGAAGAATTAAGAAAAGCACCAAAAGAAAATAAAGAGGAATAAAGAACAACATAAAATAAAATAGAGATAATAGATAAGGAATTAAGTAATAAAATAGATAAGGGGTTAGAAGAAGTCAATGTAGGAATAGCTCAAATAGTGCCTTTCGTCATGTATTTCCACGCAACTGGATGGAAGCACAGAAAATCAGACTTGTCGTGGGATACACGCAAGGTCACTTCTTTTATGGGAACGTGGCCGAACGTTGCAGCACTTGTATACAATTTGAACGAGCGTTCCTCGGCAGGCCCGCATCTCGTGGTCGTGCGATAGCGTTCTCGCTTCGCACGTCCGTGTTCCCGGGTTCGATTCCCGGCGCGGTCAGGGATTTTCTCTGCCTCGTGTTGGTTGGGTGTTGTGTGCTGTCCTTAGGTTAGTTAGGTTTAAGTAGTTCTAAGTTCTAGGGGACTGATGACCATACATGTTAAGTCCCATAGTGCTCAGAGCCATTTATTTACCATCGCACATTACAGAAAAATTAGTCACAACGTCAGATCACGACATTGAATACTTTCTGTCAGTGCTTGATTCAGTCGACTTAATCAATGAGGAAAATCATCTTCATCTACATGATTGCTCTGCAATTCACATTTAAGTGCTTGGCGGAGGGTTCATCGAACCACAACCATACTATCTCTCTAGCATTCCACTCCCGAACAGCGCGCGGGAAAACGAGCACCTAAACCTTTCTGTTCGAGCTCTGATTTCTCTTATTTTATTTTGATGATCATTCCTACCTATGTAGGCTGGGTTCAACAAAATATTTTCGCATTCGGAAGAGGAAGTTGGTGACAAAATTTCGTAAATAGATCTCGCCGCGACGAAAAACGTCTTTGCTTTAATGGCTTCCATCCCAAATCGCGTATCATATCTGCCACACTCTCTCCCCTATTACGTGATAATACAAAACGAGCTGCCCTTTTTTGCATCCTTTCGATGACCCCCGTCAATCCCACCGGATAAGGATCCCACACCGTGCAACTGTGCAGCAATATTCTAACAGAGGACGAACGAGTGTAGTGTAAGCCGTCTCTTCAGTGGACTTGTTGCATCTTCTAAGTGTCCTGACAATGAAACCTTTGGCTCGCCTTCCACACTATATTATCTATGTGGTCTTTCTAACTGAAGTTGTTCGTAATTTTAACACCCAGGTACTTAGTCGAATTGACAGCCTTGAGAATTGTACTATTTATCGAGTAATCGAATTCCAACGTATTTCTTTTGGAGCTCATGTGGATCACCTCACACTTTTCGTTATTTAGCGTCAACTGCCACCTGCCACACCATGCAGAAATCTTTTCTAAATCGCTTTGCAAGTGATACTGGTCTTCCGATGACCTTACTAGACGGTAAATTACAGCATCACCTGCGAACAACCTAAGAGAACTAACTGCTCAGATTGTCAATCAGGTCATTTATATAGATCAGGAACAGCAGAGGTCCCAGGACGCTTCCCTGGGGAACAGCTGATATCACTTCAGTTTTACTGGATGATTTGCCGTCTATTAGTACGAACTGCGACCTTCCTGACAGGCAATCACGAATCCAGTCGCACAACTGAGACGATTCCCCATAGGCCCGCAGCTGTACCGGACAGAACAACAGAAAATCAGGCACAACAACATACTTACGTAAACCAGTCAGTGAAACGTGATCTAAACATACAGCAGGGTTGATACACACATCAGCAAGGTTAAATACCCAGAGGTAACGCGTACGGAAACGGGAACAAAATAAAAAAAAAAAATTAAGAAATTTTCAAAACAATCCACCATCACAAGGCCGTATGCCGAACATAAACGGAAACAGTCAGCCGCAGCAGTGGCCGACGAGCGGCAACAACGCCATGCTTTACGCAGACAACCTCTGGGCAGCAAAATAATGGCACGGCAAATTTTATTAATAACAACACGAGCACTCGCGAAAGAATGCACGAAGAGCCAACGACACAAATTGGCGAAGTACCCACACTGTGCAGCTAAATGAAATTACTCCAAGTAATGAGTTAAGTCACACTACGCCGTCGGAAAACCCCAACCGGTCGTAGTTAAGCCCCAGGCAATTGAACTCTCATGGGAACGGGGACAAAGCAAAACCATAAACATGTTTCATAAGGTTTGACAAACAAGGTGACATCAAGGATGATCTGTACCTGCATGAGTTAGGTACAACGAATATAATCCAGATAGAACGAGTACAAGCAATCATTATGGTGAAAATATTTAATATTGATACACAGTTAATTTTAGATACAGGTTCAACTACCAACCTAATGTCAAATACATTTTTCTGTGAATTGAAGAAGAGAGGCAAAGTTCCAAGATTTCATGTCCACAATTGCAAGATGCAAACTGCTACAGTCAGTAAGACAAAGCTAGTAAAACATCAGGCACTTACTCCATTACAAATTGAACATTTTACAGTGAGTGGAAATTTTCTTAGAATAGACAAAACACAGATTGACATAGGTAACAGTAAATGCCACTTTTATGTAAAGGATCACATTTTTTGCCACTGATTTAGTCAAACATCTGATAAAAATAGCAAAAACAAACCAGAGTCATATGTAATAGTACAATATTTCTTTCCAACTGTATACTTCACAGATAAATTTGATACTGAAAACGAAGCAAACACTGATGTTAGTTACGAAATGGTAGATCAGAAACTAAGTGAATCACAGATACTAAATGATATGCGACGGCAAGAACTTTCTAACACGTTATTTAAGTATGCATATGTTCCCAGTAAGGAGACAGGAGTAACCAAAGATTATGAATACAAATTTGAAGTTTATCCTCATGAACCATTTTGTGTAATATCATATCCTATTCCATGGGCATAACGAGAGGCATTAAGGGAAGAGATCAATCACATGATTGAATGGGGAATTATACAACCCTCATTTTCACCCCATTGTAGTCCTATATTACCAGTAAGTAAACCAGACAGATATGTAAGATTAGTTTTCGATGCTAGAGGTATCAATAAGATTTTAGTACCAGTACACATAAGACCAGACAACTTGGAAGAAGATCATTTGAAGTTTTACAATACAAAATACTTCAGTACACTCGATATCTAAAGTCATCATACTGCCAAATAAAGCTCCACAAAGAAAGTCGAAAATATACAGCATTTGTTTGTGGTGGCAGAAGTTACAAAATTCCGTGTTGTACCATTTGGACAGAACATTTGCGCCAGCGTGTTTATATCTGCACTGGACAAGGTCTTAGGACCAGAATTGCTTAGCAAAGTCACTGTTTAGGTAGACGACATGCCAATAGCCACACACACTTGATTGGAACATATCAGGCTGACTGAACAGGTACTTCAACAATTTGCAGAATACGGAGTAACAGCCAATTAAAAAAAAAAGTCTAGTCCTGATAAGGAACAAGTCGAATTTTTGGGACATGTTGTGTCAGAACAATTTATATTACCTGATCCGGAAAAAGCGTGATGACACACGCAGTTGTCCAGCTCCAAGTAATAATAAACAACTAAAAGCTTATTTGTGACTAGAATTTTTTCTTCGTAAATTCGTACCACGCAACTGACCTACAGTAATCCATTGCTCAACTTGCTACGGAAAAATAGGCCTTGGTTATGGTATGATGTGTCAGGAGGACTTTAATAACATTACACGGGCATTAGTCAATCCTAACATTCTTAGCCATCCTGATACGTCCAAGGAGCTTTGTCTGTCCATAAATATCTCATCTTAGGGGCTGGGGGCATGCTTGTTCCAGATGCGAAAAAAAGAAGGTAAAAATGTACTCAAGGTCACCAGTTTCACTAGTCGAACACTATCAGTAGCAGAAAGATCTTATTCTGTGGCCAGATTTGGAAAGTTTAGCTGTATAATCTGCATTTAAAAAGTTTGAATATTTTTTGTGGGGTAAGAATACCAAAGTTTACTGTGACCATCAGTCACTGTCATTTCTTATAACATGTGAACTATTGCATCACAAATTAGGTAGGTCGTGTCTATATTTACAAGAATTCAGTTTCGTGATCATTTATGTTAAAGGAAGTCAAAATGTTATTGCAGATGCCTTGTCTAGGTTATCACAAGGTTTAGAGGAATTTATTGAATTAACGGAGCAAGATACATAAATCAAAACGTTATTAATGGAAGGTACAGCACAACAATCTGATTACCATAAGTGGAGTAAAGTCATGCAAGACCTTAATCAAGATGAAGTTGGAAAGGTAAGTAAATGGTATTAGGAGTACGATGGCGTTTTGTTTCATAGGAAACATGAAATATGTGATCAGTTGTGTGTGTGAATTCCTGAAGATTATATCGACGAATTTATAAGACACAGACATGAAGTATGAGGACATTATCGAGTAGACAAATGTACTGAAAAAATTGCAACAGTTTGCTATTTTCCAACTTTGAGAAGGCGAGTCTTACAGGTATGAAGAAGGTGTGCAGTATGTGAAAAAAAAACAGTCCAATGTGTCAAAATATACTGACATACACCCAGTGCTCACAAACAACCCTCTAGTTACAGTATCCCTGGACGTACGTAGGTGGTCCATATCGAAGAAGTAAAGGAGGTATAAGGGACGTAGTGCCACTATACGATATTTTTTCGAAACGTATGAGAACGTATGCCATTAACAACAGTCACAAATATTATAAAAAGAATTGAGGAAAACTTTTTGAGAAGAATAGATAAACCAAAGGTACTGCTAACTGATAATGCTTCATATTTCGTTGGACAAAAGTGGAAATAATTTATGACCTCACAGGGCGTAAAATCCAGAGGCAAGCCCAGTAGAACGAGTCTTTAAAGAATTTAACCGGTTTATTAGGGCATGCGCACCTCACAAACACACCCAATGGGTAGATACGTAACTCCTTTCATGCAAATTGTCAATAACCTATCAAATTCCTCAACAGATTTCGCACCTAACGAATCGATGTTCCGTACAAAACAAACGAATGAGTGGGAGTCGTCCATACCAAAAGTACCCACTACAGAAATGACACTAAAAGACAAAATCGAACAAGTCATAATATAGAAAGAAAATTTATTAGTAGAAACTGAAACGTGTTACAAAATTTTTTGAAGGGTAACGAGTCCTCTCACTGGCAAACTGAATAAGAAGTGCCAGTTACTCTATTCAGGACCATCTAATATAAATTCTGAAATAACTTATCCTGGTGCGTACAGATTAGTCTATGAGAAAATTGGGAGAGACACGAATCTCCACCCTCACAAAGATATAAAAGCTGTTACAGACTGATGAAGAAATGTAACATTTTCCTCTCTATTACAAGATAACTGTACATAACCCTAAATGTAATCTTTTTCTGGAGAGTATTTTAGCATAAAGTAATATGTATAGGAGTAAGTAATTCTTTGGATTTGTACACGTAAGCATAAAATCAACAGGAATCATAAGTAATACACCGCTTCATGCGAAGCGAAAGTATGAACAGAATTAATTAGCTTATGGGTCAGCTGTGCGCCCTCAACAATACGCGCTGACGTTAGTAGTGGGAGAGGAGGCATTGATCTGTGCGCAGGCACAACCAAATGTGAATGCGATATGTACATGTACCTAACTTAAATACAAAATAAACGGAAATACTAAGCAATTACATCTACTGTCCTAGAACTAAGGAACCTATTGATATATGTACACAGAGATTTAATTAAATACTAAGCTACATACAACATATTTACAAGGAAAAGGAAGCATTGTGAAAAATTATACGAGACGCGTAAGCTAAAAAGAAATGAAAAACTGCCTTCAGAAATGTCAAATAATTTTCTTTGCAGGGTAGGCCTAAATGGTCATAAAGAATAACAAAATAAACGAATTTTTACAAATTTAAATAAAGTATGGAAATATCTGTGGACGGATGTAATGACCAAATGTAATAGTGGCCACCGAGCTACGTAATGCGATTAGTTTTAAGTTTTTTTTTCTTTCAGTCACCAGTGTCTTGGCGCAAAAGAAGAAAATTACGCCGAGGGTAACAGATACAAAATGAAGAAATGTGCCGCACCTCGAGTAAACAATTTAGTTATAAGGATATTTATACAAAAGTCATAAGGCAAATGAAAAATGAAAATATGCATCGTCGAAGTATAGCTCCGTGACATTTACCAGTACCTATTCGCTGAAAAGTACACTTAAACATTTAAGCATGTGATTTTACAAAAACCATTTAGTTTTATCATGTCACATGAAAGCATAAATAATGACATTTCCATCTATTCGAGAAAGATAAGTCTACAATGGTTGAAACTCCTTCATAATTAACACTAAGCTACACTTGAATTGAAGTAAACAGCACTTTCACAGGAGCAAACAGCATTAATGGTTACTCAGTACACATAATTTCCAAGAAATAAGAGTTCCTTGGCAACTAGTCCGTGATTGTACGAGTAACATTTCTTCATAAATCCTTGAACCAGTAGATGAGTATTTCCTTCCTCCCCTCCCAAGCACGGAGGTGGCGCCAAGCATAGTTAGGCCAGCAATACATTATTCTTTAGTCCTATTTTGAATGAGCTCTCCTAAGTGATAAAAGCCTATGTATAAAATGAAGTACAAATGTATCATATGCATGTATTGTATCATAATAATGTGTTACGTAATTAATTTGTATAATTGTGACGTGAACAAAGATAAGTTAAAACTAACAAACAATCTGTAGTAACAGAAACCAGTTAACGAAAAATTAATGACGTTTTAAAACTTAAGAAATTTATGTCCTTAGCATAAGCAATGGATGGAATGTCGTACGTGTAAGCTATCCTGTTATGTATATTGTTGTAACTCAAACCTTGTATGAATTTTCATGGGAAACCAAACTCCATGTAAAGGAGTGAACTTAAAAAACAAGCAATTTATAGAATGTTTTGGACGGCAATATGAGTATTGTTTCTCACGACGCCTGATACATTAACAAGTTGTCGAGCCAGTACTGACCTCGTCGACGGATGCTGTTGGCCAGGGTTCTCTCCGCTGAAAATGCGAGTATGACGGGTAATAATGACGCCTGGGCCGTAATAATATAGATCTTCTGCCACAGCAATGGATGTTGGACAATAAGGGGTCGCAATCACACACAAACACATACTGCACCCAGAATGAAGGCAAACGCCACGGCAATTCTTTAACATGTAATACTCATGTGAATGTGTGACTCTCAATGTGGAATTAACACTAAGAAGCGAGCGTACGCACGCACGGCGGTAGCAACTAGCATGTTGACCTTTAGCGGCTCGTGCTTAGCCGCCAAACCAACTAGTGTGCAAGTGCAAAACCTGGCAGCGAGGCCGCCCGTGCTAAATTCAGATATGTAATGAACTATCATATTATCATATTATGTGTAAAATCCTTTAATTGATTGCAGAACTCTAACATACACTCCTGGAAATTGAAATAAGAACACCGTGAATTCATTGTCCCAGGAAGGGGAAACTTTATTGACACATTCCTGGGGCCAGATACATGATCACATTGACAGAACCACAGGCACATAGACACAGGCAACAGAGCATGCACAATGTCGGCACTAGTACAGTGTATATCCACCTTTCGCAGCAATGCAGGCAGCTATTCTCCCATGGAGACGATCGTAGAGATGCTAGATGTAGTCCTGTGGAACGGCTTGCCATGCCATTTCCACCTGGCGCTTCAGTTGGACCAGCGTTCGTGCTGGACGTGCAGTCCCAAACATGCTCAATGGGGGACAGATCCGGAGATCTTGCTGGCCAGGGTAGTTGACTTACACCTTCTAGAGCACGTTGGGTGGCACGGGATACATGCGGACGTGCATTGTCCTGTTGGAACAGCAAGTTCCCTTGCCGGTCTAGGAATGGTAGAACGATGGGTTCGATGACGGTTTGGATGTACCGTGCACTATTCAGTGTCCCCTCGACGATCACCAGAGGTGTACGGCCAGTGTACGAGATCGCTCCCCACACCATGATGCCGGGTGTTGGCCCTGTGTGCCTCGGTCGTATGCAGTCCTGATTGTGGCGCTCACCTGCACGGCGCCAAACACCCATACGACCATCATTGGCACCAAGGCAGAAGCGACTCTCATCGATGAAGACGACACGTCTCCATTCGTACCTCCATTCACGCCTGTCGCGACACCACTGGAGGCGGGCTGCACGATGTTGGGGCGTGAGCGGAAGACGGCCTAACGGTGTGCGAGACCGTAGCCCAGTTTCATGGAGACGGTTGCGAATGGTCCTCGCCGATACCCCAGGAGCAACAGTGTCCCTAATTTGCTGGGAAGTGGCGGTGCGGTCCCCTACGGCACTGCGTAGGATCCTACGGTCTTGGTGTGCATCCGTGCGTCGCTGCGGTCCGGTCCCAGGTCGACGGGCACGTGCACCTTCCGCCGACCACTGGCGACAACATCGATGTACTGTGGAGACCTCACGCCCCATGTGTTGAGCAATTCGGCGGTACGTCCACCCGGCCTCCCGCATGCCCACTATACGCCCTCGCTCAAAGTCCGTCAACTGCACATACGGTTCACGTCCACGCTGTCGCGGCATGCTACCAGTGTTAAAGACTGCGATGGAACTCCGTATGCCACGGCAAACTGGCTGACACTGACGGCGGCGGTGCACAAATGCTGCGCAGCTAGCGCCATTCGACGGCCAACACCGCGGTTCCTGGTGTGTCCGCTGTGCCGTGCGTGTGATCATTGCTTGTACAGCCCTCCATTAAGCAAAAGAGAAGCCGACAAATAAAGGGCAACGACCCCTATTGGCAAATGTAAATGTAAGTTATGTAGATGCAGAAACACTGTACGTCTCCGTACAATGTCATCGTACAGTGTGAGGGCAATTGTGTAGGTACATGTTCAAAGACCCCCGGATATGGTAAAGTTAAAATTTATTAAAAAATGAAACAGCGATAATGACAGAATAAAAGACCGACCATAAGCGTTGGCAAAGACATTAATTATGAATGCGCGATAAGGCGCAGACAAATGAGCAAAAAACATCATTCACTCTTTTGTACATGAACTTTGTTTCACTTTCATATGTTGTAGGGTAGTTAAGATGTATGTCTCATAGTATGATGTGGTACGAGTGTTTTGTATTATATATGATTCTGAATTAAAAAAGACTTAATAACAGTATTAGGTATTTTTATTGAAGTGAAGTGGAGCCAAGTTGGAAATAATTCCATTCATGTTTTATATCATCTTGAAAGGCAGTGGTGCTTCCTGGAGTCAGCTGCTTGCATCTACAATGGAAATGTAGGAAAGTAAGTCCATGGTCATATTTTCGCAAGATTAACAAGAAGGAGAAGCTTTCAGGAGGCGACAAATACAATTAAAATATATATAGTGATGGACACAGAAAAAAGAAGAAATGGTGAAAGGTAAAGGAGTGAACAATAACACAATTTCGTACATGCAGAACATTTAAGAATAATGCAATTGCACTATTCTTTAATTTTACCATTTTAATTATATATATCCTTCAATACAGTTGCCCCCACTGTGCACTGACGCCTTAAGGAGGTGCTCAGTATCTGAGCTTATTTCCCTTTTTGAGGGTTGGTAGTCCTGGCCAGTATGGGCATGACCTTTATTTTTGGCCATTGGAATTATCCTGAACGGCTATGAATTTATAAGGGCATGTCAGCTTCTTTTAACACATACATATGTAAGTCTTCTCTCCTAACAAAGTGCTTGCTTTTACCACATTGTCCCATTGTTGTCAGTCAGCATCTGCACAGTGCTTAGCTTGCGAAGTACGCAAGTACAGCCTATCGTCCATTATCGTCACAGTTCGCGCTCACCTGTTCCGTACAAGGCCAGACTGTCCATGTCATCCACTGCCACGAATTCGTGAAGGTCATGTTCAGCCGCGTAATCCTTTGTGGAATCTTCGATGCAGTGACAACTGGTTTCCATATCAGCAGCCTGAGGAATTATTTTCACCTCGTCGCTCTCACTTATTCAGTAGGGAGACCAGCCGTACATCCGATATCCGTCGACAAGATTATTCCTTGCTGTTTTCACAACGTTGTCGAGCACGGAAGTATTGCCATTTTTTAGTTTTTTTACGCGCACACCCACGTATTGTTTTAACACATGTACACTGAACACTTTGCAGCCAGGTTTCGTATGTTTTAGCATTTTGTTCTTGAGCATCTTTCACACAGTGGTAATAAAATATTATTACAAAATACGCTTATCCTATTCATTTGTTGACATGCCATTATCGTCGCCTATATACATTATAGCTTGTAACATACTCTCTCTCCTTTTTATATACAGTGTCACTGCTGGTCATTTTGTTTTCATTTTCGTTACATTATTCGATTCCAGTTATATGAGTACACATTTTACTCTCATTTAGCACACATTCTTCACTTAACATTCATACAATAATAGATTCTGTTTCCATTTATAGCATAGACTGACATACATTTCATTTCAGTTTACAGTGACTTCTCGTAGGAGCATATTTATCAATTCAATTCAATTCAAAAGTCGCTACAGTAGATGCTACGCGCCGCCCAGATAACTATGCATGGTCTCACCTCTCTAGCATTCTCCAGGAAGGATCTACACACTACAGAGTTGTGAAATTCCATGGAAAGGCATTTATGTGCTCAGTGACGTCTCGTTAATAGACTTAACGGTGATCCCAAGAACAATACAGTTTGTTGTTTATAAACGTAACTCAAAACTGACAATACCGATCATATGAAATACTTATTCAGTGTTTAAAAGTGCAGTTCAATATTTACTTGTTATGTTCATTGCATAAAGGATAACTATTTCATGTGCTGACGTTTACAGATGTGTATCATCAATAAAATATGTTATGTATAATTATTGTAAAACAATGTTTCCATAAGTAATAAAGGTGCAAAAAAATTTCTATGTAATTCAGGTGTTTGGGACTTTCATGAGTAGTCGATGCCCACAGTAGCTAGATTTCGACTCCTTGATCATTTGGTAGTACGTTTGTATAGTACCTAACACTCTACAAGTATTTATCTTTCTTCGATTTACAATGTGTCGATGCATCATTCCCTGGAAGAAAAACCTTAATACTAACTTAAAACTAAATCTTCATAGATAAGTGTATTGTGGTTTGATGGCTACTAATACTTTTTTCATATATTCAACCATGTCTTCATTCACTTCAGTGTGCAGTTGTCCTGTCACAAAACTTATTTAATGTCATGTGTGCGTCTCTACTTACCATATAAATCTGAAAGATAAAGTGTATTATAGGCATAGTGTGGCCTTTTATTCAGTTTGTCACTTATACTGTACTCGCTTGTTTACCTGCAGCAAGACTTTTCTCGTCCATAAAGTATAATTAGTGCAAGCACTTTCAGTACTTAAATTTGTAAATATTGTGCATATATAGATAAAAGTATATACTAGCGTAACTTAAGTAAATATCTTGTACTTTAGCATCCTCTTCCTGTGTATGAGATTCCTTACCTTATCTTTGTGTATGTGTGTGTGTATTGCGTAGATGTAGTTGTAATATGGATTGACTCTTAATTTTCTATGTCCTTGTTTATTCAGTAGGCCTTACAAATGCTAGTGCGGGCTGCAGCTCATCAGGTTTGTTTGTTCTGGGCGCTCCAACATTTCCAGCTGTGCCTGTTTGGTGTGCATCCCCTTCCAGTTTGTTGACTAGCTCGCTCCCCAATGCGCATGCTCTTCAACGCTCTGATACCACTGACATCGCGGCGAGTTGTGTATTGCATTGCATGCTACCGTGCGTTTCACAAATTCATTCATTTGTTTAATACTGGGCTACGCGCAAGGCTAACCGTTGTATTTTGAGTAACGTCGTCTCTAGACACGTAAAAGGAAACCACTCATTGGACATATAAGAAAAAAAACACAAACAAAAATTTTCCTTAACAACTAACAACAAAAATTCTGGAATGTGACTTTCTAGCATCCTAGACCTGATACTATTATACGTGTATACAACTTACAGGGTATATAGCCCTTCTTTCATACATAGACGATTTTAGCTCTTGCCCCCACTGTCGTCCCAGGACGCCTACCGTGACCGGTACGGTTCAAGTGTTCTGGCGCCGCAGTAGCATCGGTCTCTGGGTGAGGTGTAACTTCTACTATATGGACTGTCTGGACTGTTGTTGTTTGATTACGCGAGTTAGCATCCTGAGAGACTCTCGATTAAAATTCTCTTTGCCTTTGTGTGTTATTCG
Source organism: Schistocerca gregaria (assembly GCF_023897955.1). Lineage (NCBI taxonomy): Eukaryota > Metazoa > Arthropoda > Insecta > Orthoptera > Acrididae > Schistocerca > Schistocerca gregaria. The sequence goes on from NC_064927.1 coordinate 255,535,117, forward strand.
TCGTATGTGCATTACTTTGCTGGGCGAATTCTGCTGTTTGTGGATTATTCGACTGTGTGGTATTGTTTTTTGTTTCCCAAGCGATCGGCTGATTATTGCCGGTAGCTTATGTCTGTACAAGCTGGCCATACGCTACTTGCCCACTGTAATTGTTTTTGTTAAATTTTTGCCCATTTCTTTTATATCCGCCCTTGAATTTATGGCTTTTGCCGTTGTGAATACCGTTACCGTTACCATAGGTCTGTGTGGGATAAGGTACTACGAATCCGTTGTTCACATGTTGGTCCGTAAATCTCTGTGGCACTGCGTATTAACAGGCTTGTGTTGTACTGGTCTCTCTTTGTATATCAGATCTATTGAGTCCAGTACAGATAGAAAGTATTCGGTGTTATGTTCCCGAATGGTAATGAGTTTTCCCCTAATGCGGACAGAAAGACGGCTTTTTAAAATTTTCAGAACGTCTGCTTGAGATACCGGGTTCGTTGAGTATCTGGTTTTATTCAAATATTTTTCAAAATAGCGGCTTAAACTTCCATGTTTGCTGCTGAATGGAGCCGGGTTGAATACATCACATCTGAGCCTCTCTTGTATGGCCTCAGACCAATATTTGTCCAGAAAGTCTCTCTCAAACTGTTCATAGTAGTGGCAACGTTTCACCATGTCCGTAACCCATAGTAGAACGTTATCCGACATCAAATCTAATTTTGTGGGCTTCGGTCCAGGCATGAGGTAAAACATTTCGAAATGCTCTGATAAAGACCACGGGGTTTATTCTTTTCCCTTCAGAGGAAATTACCGATGCCTAAGTAACCCCTCGTCTGCAAATAAAGTTGACAAACACACTACGCTCTCAGTGACAGGTGTAATTATGTCCGCTTGTGGCGTAGCGCATGGCAATTGCACTTGCGCGACAGGTACAGCTGCTAGCAAGTGTTGCTGCTTTCTGCAGCATTCGCTGTTTCCGTTCGACTGGTTATCCACGTATTGTGAGTAACCAAAGTATCTAACTTCTCTAAAAGCATGGGCTCGTTTTCTGTCAAATGGTCTTTTGGAATGCCAGTAGCTTTAGCAATACTGCCTCGTAACCATTCCTCTGCTTCCTATAAATCGGAATCTACTTCAGCTAGAAATTGACTTTCTTTCACTTTTAGAGCTGCTTCTACTGTATGTACATAAATTTTGCACTCCGACACTACCTTTTCAGGAAGGGTGCTGCCCTTATCTAGCATCCCGGCTTCAGCTTCATCAGTTATTTCCTTTACACATATCTTATCTCTCATTTTTTTTGGCAAATTTTGGCTCTAAACTTACTACTACTTTTAGACTTAACTTTTGTACATCTGTATGTAAGTTTTTGCACACATCTTGCAGCTCGCTCACTGCGCTCGACACATTTTCTACCGACGCATCCACTTGGTATTGCGTCTCCTGAATTTGAGGATGTGCTTCACTGATGTTTTGTAACTCACCTACTAGTTGTTCCTGTTTATCTTCTACGGATGACACTCTTTCCGTTAACGTATTTGTATTGCGGGATATGTCGGTAATTATTTCTTTTTTTTAGTTTAGCTCTGTCAACTTACCGGATAGTTCGTCATATAATTCAGAGCTCACCTCACTGAACTGTTGACTATTATTATTCTCGAAATCGTTAAATGTCTGACTTTGCTGTGTAAAGTGTTGTACAATACTTTTAAGTTGTTGTGTTACACTTTCCTGAAAGTCCTGTCGTTTTTTTAAACTGTTGTGTTATTTTTTTCATGAATTGAATCAAATTTTGTGTCTCGCTAGTATTTACGTTGCTTTTACGAACTGTTTCCTGTTCTTGTGTTCGCGATGTCGTGAGCAAGCAATCAAAGGAATTTTTGCCGTCGCGCCTTCAGATTCACTGTTTGAAAAAATGTTTTCCAGTGAGAACTGAGAAATTGGTCTCGTCGAAGGTCATAAAAGTGACATTATGATTAGCTATATTACTGGTGTCATCATTCATTGGTAGTGGGTCACTAACCTCGTTGTTTTGGTAGCCAAAGGGTAGTTCACGTGTTAGCCCGCTACATTCCAACTGTTGCCGAGATTGGATTTCCGATATCTTGACATATTGCATTTTGTAATGGATTTTCAACAATTGCCATTTCCTTTGACTTCATTGTGAATAGTTTTTAACGAAGTTATGAATAATTTTTTTTTTCTAAAGTTATATGTTGTCTGTACCGGTACTTTTCAGTTAAAGTGGGTTAACTGCGTATTCAATAATGAATCTGATTATTATCCGACACAGTCTTATAGAATTTGAATGACTTATCTTGCACTTTAGTGATGACGGTAATTTCCAAGAATGATTGCCTATCGAAGTCACGGGGTCCAAACGATACATATCGAAGGTGCGATTGTAAATCGATCATACAACTCTGGTAGCGGGCTTTATGATTAATTATTTGTGATCATCGTTTTTATCTGCTTTCCGTCGTTCCTTAGTTGCTCAAAGTTACATATCTCCACGAATTATTTGTGAGTCGCTAGGTAAGCCCAGACGATTTATGTCGGTAGTGAGTGGTATGTCTGTTGTTCTTGACGTTTCTTCGGCGGATTCTCTCACATCTAATTCCATGCTTATCCAGCGTAGGAAATTGTTTTACTTTTTTCGCAAACATGGAGTACTAGTGGACGAGGAAAGGAGAGACCGTGTAGACTGTGGTGGTAAAACTTTGTAAGAACAGTTGCGATGCTGAAATATCGTTACGGTTTCATTGCGGACAGTGAGGAAAACGTATGAGGAAGAATACATGGTTCGACTCTTCGAAATTATCCATTCAGACCAGCATAATTCTTCTATCTTGCTGCATTCGAGACTGCACCTTGGAAGTAACAGCTTCGGAAAATGACTTATCTGCTACTACCGTGTGTGACTATTTCTAGTTTTGCAGAGAAGTCTGTTATGGTAGAGACAAACGACAGTGTACATATTAGTGGACCGTAAAGTTGTTGAAATGGACGAACCCCACATAGCAAGAAGGAAGAAGCTGAGAGGACGACCTTCAAAGAGTGAAATCGATCATATTTGGGTATTCGGTGGAATAGAACGAGAATCCCGGAAGTGTTTCATTGTTACAGTATTGTCCACAGAGAAGGTCACTTTAGCGCATCTGATAAAGCACTTCATACTGTCTGTCAGAAAAGTCATTACAGGCGGGGTTTCAGTCCTGCAAGATACTCAAAGGATTCGACCTCGAGATCGTCAACTACTCTGCAGAGTTCGTGTCTTCGGATGACCTCAGTGTGCGCAAGCAGAACATCGAGAGTCTGTGAAGTCTTCCATTAAAAGGTAAGGGCGCCCAGGAGAAAGAGAGGAACTCTACTTGTTTCAGTACCTCTATTTCCACAAGTTGCGTTTGCAGAGAAAGTTAATGCAAGTGATACTCTGCCCATATTTTTGCGTGATATTGACAGAGTTTACCCAGGCTACGGCAAAAATTGAATCGTTCCCGTAGCGTACCCATCACATGGACTTTCACTTGACGACAACACCGACGACGAATAAGGTAATTACAAGTATTTTTGTAACGCTCTTTTGTCGTTGCTGTAGTGACCACAGTAAACGTAAACGTAAACGCCCGCCACCAGAGTCGCATGATCGATTTACAATTGCACGTTCGATATGCATCGTTTGGACCACGCGACATCGACAGGCAATCATTCTTGGAAATTACCAAATTTTGTCTCTCTCGTGAGCAAGTAATCAAAGGAATTTTTGCTGTCACGTCATTCAGGTTCACTGTTTGATAAATGTTTCCCAGTGAGAACTGAGAAATTGTCTCATCTAAGGTCATAACAGTGACATCATGATTAGTTATATTACCATTGTCGTCATTCATTGATGTGGGACATCAACCTCGTTGTTTTGGTTGCCAACGGCCAGTTCACGTGTTAGCGCACTACCTTCAACTGTCGTCAAGCTTGGATTTCCGACATCTTGACATATTGCATTTTGTAATAGATTTCCAACACTGGCGATTTCCATTGACTCCATTGTGAATAGTTTTTAACAAAATGATGAATTTTTTTTTTCAAAAATGAAAATTTGTCTGTATCGGTACTTTTCAATTAAAGTACATTTAGCTACTTATTTAATAATGAACCTGATTATTATCTGACAGATTCTTATAGAATTTGAATGATTTATCTTGCACTTTGTACAAATTATCGTCTTTTCTGTAGAAATGCATTTTCCGTAAAGGATATTAATTGGAAGGAAAAGACATTGTCTACTGCCAGAGAGACGGCGCCAAGCGCGGCCATATAAGCATACAGGGTTGCAGCTGCCAACCATCACCACTGGAATCAGCATTCCCAGCACGTCTCGTTTATAGGCAGAATTTAATTTTAATTTTCTCCTTTAAGTTTTTATTGGTCCCGATCTCACGGACATGTAACAAATGCAACAAAAGTCACATTAGTTTCTTGTAACGATAAAATAGATCATTTATCTCAAAAAATTTTATCTTAGTATTTGAAAGGCCTGTTCATATTTCTCTCGGCGCCGTTCTTTAAACGGTCGCCATTGAAAAAGTATTCGTAGAGATGACGGAAATGATTAACAATTGCTTGAATAATTGGAAAAAATTGATTGGAAAGAATAGTTGAAAGAAATTTGAAGGTAATTTATAAATCTGTACACAAATGTGGGTGAATTTGAACTGATGCCAGTATCAACAGACATTCAGTATCAACACATTCAAGGTCAATATTCATAATTTGCATTAAGTACTTCTTCACATTAATTCCATTGTGTGTAATCTTCATTGTGACAATGCCGATGCAGAATCCCTCGTCCGGATATCAGGTAAATTAATCTTGTCTGCTCCAAACCTCTTGTTGCAGGATCTTGGAGGCGGGTGAAATAATGAACAGATAGGAGTGGACGCCTTAAATGTGTGAATGAATTCTGCTTTTCTAATTACTTTTTATAACACTTTTAATGTTCGGTTGAAATACACATTTTTAACAGTGCTGGTATGACAGATCGAAGCATATGTTCGTACACTACCAATTATCGAAACAAAAGGGGGAAGTTAAAAGAATTAACAAATTGAAGAGCTATTTCTTATTTTGTTTTATACAGATATTTAACGATGTATTCAAACATTATCGTTGCCGTAAAACAACTCGTTAATTTACCTTTGGCGGGATCTATAACCCATTCAGTTCACATATATCTTATATATATGAAAATAAAAGAACGAAAAAATAATAGAAGACAGAAAGGAGGTAAATGGAGAATTATAGGTTAGCTGACAGGAAAGTCGGCCAATCATTTATATAGAGAGAGAAAGAAGAAATAGGACTATTAGGCGACAGGTAAGTCGGCCACTGATTTATGGAGAGTGAGGGAGAAAAGGCAAAAGGCGACTTGTGAGTCGCCCTTTAAGCAGTATGTATGGGCGAATTGGTTTTTGAAAATTATTTTATGAAGTACAATCGAGCAAACATATTGTCAACATAGAGCACAACACTGACATGGAAATCTCATAAAAGACATCGACGTAATAAATAAAGTTTAAATAGAATTCCACGTAATATGAAGGATAGAGAGTAATGCCACACAATGTTTTTAAATATGAAAGTAATATGGAGTAAACGTCGAGTTAAGAATAATATAATTAGCTCCTGCATATTACAAAGTAACAAAATCGTCGTATATGAAAGTCAGTAGCAAATACACAGCAAAGCAAGTTAGTAGTAAAAGACAGTGCGAGTAGACACGGAGCTCTTAAAGAATGTGAGGGGCAATACCTCAGCTGTATGTAGCTACAGCTACGACCAAAACAAAAACATTGATGAACCGATGTCGTAGTACGATGTAAGCAGTCGCGTTGTTTATAAACACCCAATATCAAAACAAAACATTGGATATTAGGTATTTATATTGTAATAGTGTATGGAAACATCTTTATTTATAATTTGCTTAAAATTATTAGGAAATTAATTTAAGGTATATTGTATTGTTTCATGGAATTGTACTGGAGCTGACGATGGGGGAATGGACTGACAGTTGTTGAACTCAACATCATTTTAGAACGTGCGGAGTTTCACAACGCAAAATCACATCATGGACAACAGCATCATCAGTATAGGTTGCAGTTGTGGGGTGCTTGTGTATGTTCTAGCAAAAGATATGAGTGTAATGTTCTCCCGTCTCCACGTATTTGTGAAATGTGTAGGTGTTGTCTTTGTTTTATTTGTAACCATGTAAAGTGGTCGTCTGTATGACGCATTCAGATATAAATAAGTGCAGAGCGGCATGGTGCCAACTTTTTTTATTCTTTTTTTAGTCATCAGTCTACTGACTGGTTTGATGCGGCCCGCCACGAATTCCTTTCCTGTGCTAACCTCTTCATCTCAGAGTAGCACTTGCAGCCTACGTCCTCAATTATTTGCTTGACGTATTCCAATCTCTGTCTTCTTCTACAGTTTTTGCCCTCTACAGTTCCCTCTAGTACCATGGAAGTCATTCCCTCATGTCTTAGCAGATGTCCTATCATCCTGCCCCTTCTCCTTATCAGTGTTTTCCACATATTCCTTTCCTCTCCGATTCTGCGTAGAACCTCCTCATTCCTTACCTTATCAGTCCACCTAATTTTCAACATTCGTCTATAGCACCACATCTCAAATGCTTCGATTCTCTTCTGTTCCGGTTTTCCCACAGTCCATGTTTCACTACCATACAATGCTGTACTCCAGACGTACATCCTCAGAAATTTCTTCCTCAAATTAAGGCCGGTATTTGATATTAGTAGACTTCTCTTGGCCAGAAATGCCTTTTTTGCCATCGCGAGTCTGCTTTTGATGTCCTCCTTGCTCCGTCCGTCATTGGTTATTTTAGCAGAATTCCTTAACTTCATTGACTTCGTGACCATCAATCCTGATGTTAAGTTTCTCGCTGTTCTCATTTCTACTACTTCTCATTACCTTCATCTTTCTCCGATTTACTCTCAAACAATACTGTGTACTCATTAGACTGTTCATTCCGTTCAGCAGATCATTTAATTCTTCTTCACTTTCACTCAGGATAGCAATTGATATCCTTTCACCTTGTATTTTAATTCCACTCCTGAACCTTTCTTTTATTTACATCATTGCTTCCTCGATGTACAGATTGAAGAGTAGTGGCGAAAGGCTACAGCCTTGTCTTACTCCCTTCTTAAAACGAGCAAATTCTTTCTTGATCGTCCACTCTTATTATTCCCTCTTGGTTGTTGTACATATTGTATATGACCCGTCTCTCCCTATAGCTTACCCCTACTTTTTTTCAGAATCTTGAACAGCTTGCACCATTTTATATTGTCGAACGCTTTTTCCAGGTCGACAAATCCTATGAACGTGTCTTGATTTTTCTTTAGCCTTGCTTCCATTATTAGCCGTTACGTTAGAATTGCCTCTCTCGTGCCTTTACTTTTCCTAAAGCCAAACTGATCGTCACCTAGCGCATTCTCAGTTTTCTTTTCCATTCTTCTGTATATTATTCTTGTAAGCAATTTCGATGCATGAGCTGTTAAGCTGATTGTGCGATAATTCTCGCACTTGTCAGCTCTTGCCGTCTTCGGAATTGTGTGGATGGTGCTTTTCCGAAAGTCAGATGGTATGTCGCCAGATTCATATATTCTACACACCAACGTGAATAGTCGTTTTGTTGCCACTTCCCCTAATGATTTTAGAAATTCTGATGGAATGTTATCTATCCCTTCTGCCTTATTTGACAGTAATTCCTCCAAAGCTCTTTTAAATTCCGATTCTAATACTGGATCCCCTATCTCTTCTAAATCGACTCCTGTTTCTTCTTCTATCACATCAGACAAATCTTCACCCTCATAGAGGCTTTCAATGTATTCTTTCCACCTATCTGCTCTCTCCTCTGCATTTAACAGTGAAATTCCCGTTGCACTCTTAATGTTACCACCGTTGCTATTAATGTCACCCAAGGTTCTTTTGACTTTCATATATGCTGAATCTGTCCTTCCGACAATCATATCTTTTTCGATGTCAACATAATACTGACGAAAAATGAAAAATATAAAGGATGTGTCATCGAATTGATAGAACGGAAATAAGACGATAGTAGTTGTATAGGAGCGTAAATTATGAAAAATATCTGGTCAATTTAAAAAGAATGGCAATGTGACGAAAGTTAATAACAATGTAAATTCTTCTAGATAAATATTTTGTTGAATTTATTTGTGAAATGTGTTGGTATTGTGTTTGTTTTATTTGCAACCATGTGAAACGGACGTCATTATGACGTATTGAAATATAAATAAGGGCACAACGACATGGTGCCTACGTAATAGTGACGAGAAGTGTAAAGTATAAATGATGTTTCATCGAATTGAAAGGACTGCGATGCGCGATAGTAGTTGTATAGCAATGTAACTTATGAAAAATAATTGGTCAATATAAAAGAATGGCAATGTGACGAAAGTGAAAAACAATGTAAATTCTTCTCGAGAAATATTTTGTTGAATTTAATGGACGGCAATGCGCTGATAGTAGCTTAACAGCAATATATAATGTTGTAAACAAAACTTGCCTAGGAGATAATGGACTGCTATAGAATATTATAGCAAAAATGGTAGACTGTAAATTAACAAAAGACAACCAGCAACATAATTGTGCAGAACAATGATCCTTTGAAAATCTTTACTATGTAAAGAATAATTAATTAGTATAGATGTGCAACTAAAGATTAATGATTTCGGGCTACGGAGGTACACTCGAATTTAGTGAGGGTAACAATCAGTTTTTTTTCTAATCACAACACAATTTAAGTCTATCTTTATTAAGTAAATTGCTAATCTGAGCATGTAAAATAATAAAGTAGATTTAAGTTTTGAAAAACAGCAAGAAGTTACAAGTTTAGTGGAATGATGACATGTGGCGTTTGAGAGATTATAGTAGAATTTTTTTTTAAAATTTTGGGTAAAGTTTAATTTATTTCCAAAATCAATTGTTGTCTTTGAGAACATCCCAATTTTTGGAAATCTTAGGAGGAGAATGTGTAATATTTGCGGAGTTGCAGCCATCATATTCAGGTACAAGGAGCTTTTCTTAGAGCAGTTGAGAAGGCAGCAGTGGCAAGATGGCGTAATGTGGAGTGAGGTACCAGCAACAGATGATTTGCTCGGTACGAGTGTCGTGAGAAAGACCTCCGAAATTGTGGTTCTTATCCGCGTTTGGCTGCTAGGTTAGGAAGTTGGGCGCCAAAATTATAATTTTCTGTAATTAATATTAGGCAAACTAAACTGCGTATTTATTTGCGTTTCAAAGCAAAGCATCTCTCAATAGCGCGCTATCTTTTCATTATTTCACAAGTATTAATAACCAGCAGAATAATAAACAATTACTTAACGGAAAGGCAGATGAAGCAGTTCGATGACCCTCGGATTGGACCTGACTTGGATAGCGGGCGAAGGCGAAATGGTTCGCCTGTATTATCAGAGCTGGTTCAGCAGTCTCAGACATGTTGTCTGCCGCCCCGGTATCAATTAAGACATAATTTGCCATGTATAGTTGTAAGAGTGAGAACTGGACTGACAGCCTTGGAAGACAGACAAGTTGTCTGCTGCGGTCGGAATCAGATTAAGATTTTATTATCAGTGTATGGTTATTTGGACATGTGGTTGAGAACTAGGTGATAATAATTACGGAAATACGCATTTCATGATTTTGTTTAACAATGGAAATTATTTGTGAGTCTATGGTGGAGTGTAGTTGTGCAGTTTCTCGTGTTCTGCTGACAAAAAAGAAAGTGACATCTCGTATAAACAAACTAATTGGAAATTTAATTGTTTCTAAAATATTTGTTCCTCGCTGAGAGTTTATTACTGCCTCAAGATAACGGATTCACGACCTACGTGCTGTTTTCTGCACAGGGGACAACAACTATAGAAGACTGCAGGTTGGTGAACATTTATTAGAACCTATGCATTCTACCCATGGCGGTGGAACCAAATAGGCACATCGTATGCACTGCAATCATAGCAGAAACGAGATCAGGGACATATCATCTGTGGTAGCACATAGGAGGTATGAAGGAGGGAAATTGTGGAGGGAAGGGATTTATCATACGCAGGTATGTATCACCCTCTTCTCTCTCCGTTTTGCAACTTGCCGTACAGTGAATCCATGACTGTGTATGTAGCTGTGGCCATTGCTCAGTCTCGTCTGTAGCAAGATCACATATACTTTGGATTATTTCTGTATTTAAGCTGAACATTAACAAAAGATGAACAGAGATAAAGCAATATAATCGAATTAAATTAGGTACTGCTGAGGGAATTATATTAGGAAACGAGACACTTACAGTAGTAGATGAGTTTTGTTACTTGGACAGCAAAATAACTAATGATGGCTGAAATAGAGAGGATATAAAATGTAGGCTGGCAATGGCAAGAAAAGCATTCCTAAGGAAGAAAATTTCTTAACACAGAATGTAGATTTAAGTGTTAGGCAGTCTTTTCTGAAAGTATTTCTGTGGAGTGTATGTATGGAAGTGGAACTTGGACAATAAACAGTTTAGACAAGAATAGAATACAATCTTTTGAAATGTGATGGTACAGAATAATGCTGAAGATTAGATGGGTACATCAGGTAACTAATGAGGAGGTACTGAATAAAATTGGGAAGAAAAGAAATTTGTGGTGCACCATCACTACAAGAAGAGATCCGTTGGCAAGACACATTCTGAGACATCAAGAGACCACCAATTTAGTATTGTAGGGGATTATGGGGGGGGCAAAAGTCGTAGAGGGAGACCAACGGAATACTTGTACAGATTCAAAAGGATGTAGATTGTTATTCGGAGATAAAAAGGCTTGAGAGTAGCAAGGAGAAGTGCATCAAACCAGTCGTTGAGCAGAAGACCAGAATAACATTATGTCATTTTGCACGAATACTGCAAAAGTTCGATGATTTTTTGTTCTGTCTAGGCTCACTGATAGATGAGCATATATGGTTGATTGTATTTTTTCGATAAAAGTTTGCCCAAAATGCCAAATATGACTCTCATGTTGGGTTGGAGAATATGGTAGTTTTGTCGGTCTCCCCCATGTTTGAAGGGAACTCCAGACTATCGTCACGAGGATGATGATCACAGAAGGATTGGTAGTTCTACCTCTCGAATTTTTTTATCTTCTAGCAATGTCACACAATCTCTAATAATTATGCAGTAGTTTACATCATGTTATGTATCTTCACTCCACCTGAGAGATCTAGCTAGCCAGGATTGATACCGCCCATGCGTAATCGCTACTTTTGAAAGACTGACTTCGATTGGTCTAGAGAGTAAGGGGGTGATGGATAGCACTTGGCGTTTAAACTGTTAGCAACGCTCATCTACAAAGGCGTTCACAGATTTCCATTGCTGAAAATGTAGGTATCAGTGAGTTACGGCTGGTTCGCTGTGATGGGTGCCAGATTTATTAGCATTGGCTTTTGTGCTTGACACTAGGTTGGTCATGTCACAGAAGATTATACATATATATTGTTTAAATAATGCAAATTTTACTACCATACCTGGGGAGATGGTCTGCCGTAGTGTGAGGCAGATATGTTGGGTTCTCTTGTTCACAGCCAGGGATTTGGTGGTGGATGTGGCCTCTCAAGGAGTTCAACACCAAATGGGCGCCTCACTTGGCTCATCCAACTCGCGTTATCCAGTGAACGCAAGGGGGAGTTCTACGTCATCTAGCTATATATTTGTAGCAGTCCTTGATACTTCCACCAATGTGCTGGGATCTTTTTGTTGCTGTTACCGAAGGCTGGAGGTCCCTCAGGCAGAACTGATATAGCAGAAGTGCCTCTTGTGCGAGCAACCAGGTAGCAGAGGATTACACATATAATACAGCAACTCCTTCAGTGTTGGTGGGTTGGAGCAGTGTTTGCGGCTATACCAAACATCAGTGTTAGAGGAGTGGGTTCTACCCCAACAGGCGACATACTTTTCGTTGACTTGATTACAGATACTGGTCATCTCTATCTCTAAGTGCAAATATTATAAAACTGTGCTACACACACAGTATGTTTGGAGGAAATTTTTGTATGTCATTACACAGTACAGTATTATGGTGGTGGCTTAGCAGTGGATTTATGTACTTCGGTGTGATGTTTGTTATACATACAGGAGTTTTGGTTCGAAACTGGTAACACTGCAGCGCTTATAGAATTTGGTATGCTGTCATTAATATTAAATATTTCTTCATTTCTACTAATGCCTGTTTCTAACACATACACTATGATGTCACACACACACACACTTACTAGTAATGCAGTGGTGGATAAGCAATGATAAATAATTCAGGTACATGCTACATTGTGATTAGCTGACAGCATGATGATGTCGATGTGATACAACTTTGGTGTCAATTTGACACTTTCCGCAGGATCTGACCATCATTTTGCAGGACAATGCTCAAGCATGTACTGTGCAAGCTGTTACCGATTTGTTTGACTGATGGGGCTGCTAAGTGCTATACAACCTGCTCCACTCCCCTGCCTTAAGCTCTCGGAAGTTCAGCTCGATTTGTAAACTGAAGGAAACACTTCACGCCATTCACTTTAGATCTGCTACAAATTTGTCGGGCTATTGACGGCGCCGCTCGAACTGTCAACACAGCTGGCACTGCTAAGAGTGTCCTACGATTTCCACATTTCTGGCAACGGGCTATACACAAAGCTGGTGACTACTTTGAAGGTCAGCAAAACTTTGAAACACGTATCTATTTTGCACGAGTTGTAAGTAAATAGTTGCCACTATTAGAGTTCCAACACTTGTATGAAAAGTTTGGTTGGCGATTTTAATGCATAGATAGTAAAAGAAAAGAATATCAAAAAAATTGGTGGTGAGTATCCAGCACACACGCAAAAGAACATAAAGATTAACCACCTTTGGCACGCAGCTTAACCTAAAACTTATGTCTAGTCACACCAGCGATCTCCCAAGGAAGAAAAAAACGTGGACATGCCCCCGTTCACTGGTACAAGAATTTCAAACAGACCATGTTGCAATGACAGGTAAATCTAAAAAAGGAGATCTCGAACACTAAAGCGAGAAAAATCCAGAATATCGATTCTGATCTATACGTTTCGGAGACGAAAGTAAAATTTCATCACGGGTCGACACATAAACTGTCAAACGAAACACGAGCGTCAACTAAGCAAACATATCAAAGTTGAAGATGAGCAACTGGGAGGAAACGAAGGAATCATTAACAAATGCAGCTGAAAACTTGGCGTTAGGATAGAGAAACGTAGGTGGTCAAACACATTGTGTATCAATCCGCTTGATAAGAGGCTAACACCCAAAGCTCCAGATGCCAGATTGTCAGATCGCCACCAAACGGCGTATTTCGATAGAGTATCAACCAAAACTCCAATCTAGTTCATACTGTGTGTTGTCCAGCAGAAGTAGCATAAACAATAATTAAAAGTAACACCAGAACTACGGAGCACAGGAATAGCTGAACTGTGCTATGTCATACATGTTGTTTCCATGGGTAAGTTGTAAGGCGTCTGGATTTTACGGTCCTTACGTGAGCTTGATCCATAACGACAAAATGATACAGTATGAGATCCTCATAAAATAATAATTACATTATTTCAACAAAAGGCAAGCGCAGTTAATCTCATGTACATACATTAAAGAACGAGTGTGAGTATCCCTACACTGTGTTTGGAAGTTAAGGAAACGGTTCACGAAAAACGAGTTAGGGAATGGTTGCATCAGATGGCAACTGGCAAAAATGGTGTAAATGAAAACGCCAACATACTTGGAATGTTGCAGCGTTTATTACAATAATCTCAGGAATCAGAAAAGGGTATAGAGGGGCGCATAACACATCAAACAACACAGTTTCAAGAATCAGAAACGCTATAGAAGGGCGCATAACTCAAGGGCAAAATGAATTAACACTGGGGCTGAAAGAAACTAACAAAGAAATACAAAAAAAACGCGTGATAATATTCAAGGCCAATTAGATCAAATGCAAACTGAAGCTAAGGAACCGTAAATCATGCTCCAAACGCTCGTTGCAGGGCACAAACAATTGAGAACAGACGTTGACATGGTCCAAAGAGCCATGGTTACGTTGCGTGAAGTGTTAAAAAGGTTAAACACAGGTCGAAGCTTCTGCCATCAAAGCGGCGACGAAAGCGAAACATGTTATTGCTGAGACGACGTCTCACAAAAGAACGGCAAAAGCAACATTAAAGAAATTCGATGCTCGTATTTTAAAAATGCAAGAGAAAAACGGACATCAATTTCAACGACTGAGATCTAAAGTTTTACGTTCGATCGAAAGTTTTACGTTCGATCGAAAGTCGTACTGACGTAGAAAGCCTTAGTGAGGAATCGCAGACGGCGACAGAATCCACTTTAGTATCCGTAGATACTGCTGTGAATACTGCAAAATCAACAGTTGCCGAGAATACAACAGAAAGGGTACCCCAAATTACGTGTGATGTAAACCGGCAAGGCTCATGTGGATATCAGTCCGAAACAGCAAATCACGAACAGGAAAAACGTCCAGACAAGCAATGCCAGAATATCACGGTAACTGTAGGGAACAGTGTGGATTGCGACCACTTGTTCAAGAAAGAATATCAGGTCAGTCGGGAATACAAGAGTGTGATTTGCAGCAAGGTTCAGTACGTCAGGCACAAAGCGTGACTTACGCTGATCAAACGACAGAGACGCGCTACGCAATGCCACAACCTGTAGGACGAATACAGACGGGTAGTACGGCATCTAACAAGCCAGAATTCCTTAACGTCAAGATAAAAGAGCCGGTAGCGCGCGTTATACACGCATATTGAGCAGTGATTCTACGGCACAAATGTCGCAGAATGAGCCAAGTTACACACGTTTGCATAGATTTGATGCAAACTACGGACAGAATTCAAGTCTTCAAAACAAAGCATATACACCACAGAGGGAAGCGAGAGGTTTTGATGATAACCTCTTTCTGACAACGCGGAAATACCAGCACTATGAGGAAGATTCAAATATTCTCCACCCCCGTACCTTTATTGACCAATTTAAAGTAGGTATACCAACACATTGGCCATTGAAACATAAGTTAGATTTTATTTGCGGACATGCAGAAGATAGCAGAAACTTACGATTCGTATGATTCGTTTAGAGCTGCATTTGTAGTAAGATATTGATCTCCTGAGGCTCAGATAAGAGTAAAATATGGAGTATTACAAAATGTCTCATTCGAAAATTCGCGCAAGGAGACAGCAGTCAGATTCTTTGAGAATATGGCTAAAAGGAACCAATACTTAGATAACCCTTATAGCAACGGATAATTGATTCAAATATGCAAAACTAAACTGCCAATGAAGTATCAACTAGCCTTGGTAGGACGTGGGGGCGATAATGTAGAATCTTTCAAAGGTGTTTTGAGAGAAGTAGAATTCATGTATGAAAACAACGCTCAAAGAAGTCACGATTCAGGACAGAGTAATTCTGAAATAACACGTAACAATAAGGAGAATAACAATAATAGTAGCGATGCTAGGCCAGTATTGTGATTCCAGTTTGGTTGAAATGGGAATAATTACGGAAATGGGAGCAGTGGAAACACTAGACCACGGCGTAATGGATATGGTTTTAATAGTGGTTGGAACAGGCGGAATATAGACGAAAACAGGAATGGAAATTTGAGAACTACGGATAACCGACAGACTGACTTTAATCAGCGATTTCCAGGTCCATGCAGAGAAAGCAGATAGGGAAGTGGTGCGAGAACGCAGGCACAGCAAATATTTCGGGTAATTACCAAAGAAACGAACCACAGATGGAGGTTGAATTACGACCACGAATTCCTGGGGAGCGTGAGGTTTGACAGACGTTAGGTATTGCAGGAGTTCAGGCAGACGAAAAATTATTTTTAGCAGGATAATACATATCGTACTGTAACCTGTGACGCTACGACTGATTGTATTAACCGACAAAATACGGCTAATACAGCTCACAGAACAAAGAAGGAAGTATGGATAAGTACACCTGATCAAAAGTTCGACACGCTACAGGATCTACTAAAATCCTGCCACAAAACTTTGGAAGAAAAGCAGAAAGAGTCTGAGGCGTTGTGGATTGCGGGAATCGAACAAAATTGGGAAAAACAAGTTGATAATGGAGAAGAAAATGACAGGGAAAACATCCCGTCGGAAACGGGAAACGAAGGAGATAATAAAGTATGTGGACAGTCTGATAAATCAATTCACATGTATACAATTTGGCACATACGAGGACATAGTATGGCAATATTACCATTTTCTTTCCAGGTGTCCACATGGTGCAACCCTAAGTAAGAGGAAGTTCGGTGCAGATGAAGATCAAATTGATATATATTACATAAAAGGTGCTCCTTTTGAAAACTACATAACAACAGCTTTCTCAGACATTTCAATCGAACAGAACAAAGACCCAGAGGTGTTAAGGGTCAAACATAAGTGGAAAGTCAAGAACTCGTTTGACATTCGTAGGCATTATTTGCTGAAGAATAACGTGTTGTTCTACAGACGAGACCCAAGTACAAGTTTATGGACAGTATGTGTTCCTGATGAACTTGTGAACAAGTATATATGGTACACTCATTTAAGTAATGGGCACTTTGGGGCGAAGAAATGTTTTATGGAACTTAAAGGGACCGCTCATTTACCCAACATGGAAAGACATATTCGGCAAGTACTCAAACAACGTAAGGATTCCCAAAGTGCCAAAGACGTTACTTTTCAGACTAGACTACCATTGTCACCCATAATAGCGAAAAAGTTAAAACATCTAGCAGCAACAGATTTGATGGGACCGTTACCAAGGACAGGGAATGGGTACACGTTTATCTTTATAGTTTTGAGTTAGCATCAAAGTATGTCACTTTGACCTCTTTGGAATGTGCAACTGGTGGTACGATCAGTAAGGCACTACAACGTGATTTCCTCAAGCAGGTATGGCGTATAGAAAGATTAATTGCAGACAATGGGCCTCAATATAGATCTAAACCTTGGTTGGCGACTTTAAAAAGACGTAAAATTAAAGCCATCTTCATAACCAGGTATGAACTAATCGCCAATTGTGCAGTACAAACGATGAAGGATATTGGAACACGGTGTTGTCTATACTGTAGTTCACGACATGTACCATATGGAATGCCATTTTACATTATTTACAGACTGTTATTAACGAAATGCTGCACAGTACTACACGATTGCCACCAGTCACAGTGCTATAAAATAAAAGACCATTGGATAGGATAAGAGAAGTTGTACAGTTCCCCCCATCCAGAAGACCATCACACCAGCAGATACTAAAATTAGCACTCAAGAACATTGAACGAGCAGATGTAAAAAGGAAGCTCAAAGCAGACAAAGGTGCGTACACAGGCGTATTCACTGTGGGGCAGTTGGCTCTTGTTAGAATTCACTTATCTAGTAAAGGAAAACAGGTTTTCTATAAATTTTATCCAGTTTATAAGGGACCCATGTTAATTAGTAAAGTGGTTCACGCAAATGCGGTAGAACTGGTGAACACAAGAATGGGAAAAAATATAGGTCTACATCACGTAGCCATTTTAAGGCTCATAACGAATGATAACTCTTGCAGTGGTCATATGGAAATTAGCCATTAAAACTATAATATAAATGGATCACAGGTGATACAGCAAAAGAATGTAGATATGTTTCTCTAGAGGCAGACAGGACAAGCTACAAACATGTAAATATTCAAATACAGGTACAATAATACTAATCATTTAAATCGTCAAAGTAGGTTAGAAAAATAAAAGAAAACTAATTGCATGATGTACTAATTAACTAACCGACACATCATCAATCCATTCTCATTCAAGAAATAAAGGTACCGTTACAAAATTAAGTAACTTAATGTGTCAAAGACATTTTAATGTCTTACATAAAGTGCTGAAAAAAATTATTTAAAAGTTCATTTTATGTTATTCATGTAAATGTTCATATGTAAAGCTCATAGTAAATTTAGATAAAGAAACTTGTAAGTAGTAGCATTATGCAAAAGTCATTGTAAATTAAACGAAACAAAGACGGCACGCAACACAACGTTACTACAGTCGTCTGGAGAAGGGACCCAAGCTGATGACGAAGAGAAAGTCGATGGGTAGCTAAGGTCTGAGTGTGAGAATTTATACAATTACATAATATGGTATTGGCGGCAAAATGAAGACAGAAGTAATGAATTTACTGTCTCATGCTTCACATTAGTACGGAGACTGAGCCAGTTGTATTTGGGGGAGAATTTGACCCACGCCTCAGCCCAATAGCGAGAGGGCGGGACAACGCAGTAGCAGCAAGGGAGACAAAGGCCACAAACCTGCGAGGAAGGCCAAGTTGAAATTCAACGCCACAAAGATCCAGGCAGTCGTCTTCACTCGAAGACTTCTGCCGCCAGGGCTTACGCCGCTCGAAATCCTGGGAGAACCTATCCCATGGAGTGGGACGGCTAAATACCTAGGGGCTACCCTAGACCGCAGGCTCACCTGGAAGCATCACATCCGTGATGTGAAAGGGAGAGCAATTGGACGCCTTCGCGCCCTGTATCCACTGCTAAACCCGCAGTCGACATTTTGCCACCGCAACACGGCATCACGCTTTACCTATCATTGGTTCGCCCACTGTTAGAGTATGCGGCCGTGGTTTGGGGGAAAGCCGCAGATGCTCACATTGTGACTCTGCAACGGATACAGAACCGCGCCCTGAAGACTGCTATGCATCTTCCGAGGCGCTTTTCGACGCGCCAGCTCCACGAGGACACCGGAATCCTGCCTCTTCGAGAAAGGTTCCGCGCCATCGCCAGGAAGTTCTACGAGAGGACGGAACACATCCGTGGACTGGGCCAACAACCACATCACAGGCCAACCACGCGTTGGCCTGACCTGCTGAGGGATTAAGTTTTTACTAATCCCTCAACAGAGTGTGTCTTTCTCTTTTTCAGGTAAAACCAGACAGGACCATTCGACTAGACTGTTAATTAATATTTCTCTCCCCTACAGGAACTGCAGGAACGACATATGTATGTCTATACTGCATCAGCTCGAGCCAAGGACAGGCTCGTCATTCCAGCGTCAGCGTCAGGAAGGCCAAGTGAACCCATTAGCAGCGATGCACAATAGCAAATCGTCTGCAACAACTCATTAGTACAACTGCCTGGAAAAATAGAGTATTTCTCTCAACATACCAGATGGAGAAGCTGATAACTGAAAACAGATATATCACTTCCAAAATTATCTATTCAGACTTGACCATATCTCATGACAACCTAACTGGTAGTCCTTCCGAATAACTTTCGCTGAATAACATATCCTATCACAATACCCAAGAAGTTGCAAGTTTCGAGATAGAAGACATGAAGACACAGCAAGTAACGAAGAGAAGAAAGGGTCCCATGATGAGGGCAGAAGACAGCAAGATTTCTTTCTAAATCCTATACCTTAAACCAGTATGAGATTTGGCAGAATCAACAGAAAACAATATTCAACAAAACCATGGCAGTTATTTCATTCTAATTATTAAACCAACCAATGCGGTCAAACCATCAGACAGAGTACCCATAATGGGGACATCAAAATGCAGCAACCATTGAGGGGCTACACAAATCAACCTTGATGGCAACTACACCAATAAAGGACTATGCCACCTATGTTTTCACATCATTGCATTGCTTTTGACGAACAGTTTGTTGTCAAACAATGTAACATGGAATCGACCATGTAATGGCATTCGTGCTCGAACACTCAGAACTGTAAATGTCTATAATCTTCATCAACATCGCGCAGAGTCTACAACTGACTAGCAGCATCAACCACCACTGATCGACAGCAGCATCGGGAAGCAAATCCAGCCCAAATTTTAAAGTGTGAAGTGCATTAAGAAAGAGAGTGGTGTGTGTTACAAATTTATAGTAATATTTTAAAGAGTACGAAAGATAATCACTTCAGCAAGGAGTTGAGATGCCTGTAAATATTCAGTCACACATGTACCACTGAGAATTTGTAAATTATGTGTTGCATTTGTATTTTGTAATTCGATTCGTAAATTGTTAAAGTACAGTCATAAATGTAGCATGTTTTATATATTGTATTTCATATGTAATTTGTAAATACCCATTCAATCTAAATATATGTTAATAAGAATCTGTGTATTGTAGATATTTTGGAAACATTTTTTTAATGATAAATATGTCAATGAATATAAAGTTTGTGTTAATGTGTATGGAAATGTGCAAAAATATTAACTATTTTATATATGTAATGTGCACTTACGTACATAAAGGTCTGTTTTTAATGCCAATTGTCAATTGCACCATTTAAGTGTTGAGAGCAGATATAAGAGAAACGAATGCTTCCTTAACTTCGCACATCTTTCACAATCATCAATATCTTGAATGTTTGAGAATTGTGGACTGCCGAAAGTTATTGTAAAGAGAGAATCTAAAGGGTGGATGAACCATTTCAATAGAATTTAACCACAAGTACTAGAGAAAAATGTGGTAATATTAGTCAAATAACTATCTATAAAGGACTCTAACGCCGCATAATAATCATGTATGTAGAAAATGCCTTCCTTGTAAAGCAATTAATCACATGAAAAAACAATGTTAAAACGACATTATCCTGCATAAGAAACGCAAGTAGCTGGACAATGATTAAATTTTTGAAATTATAATTTTGCACTGCAATGAGCAATCCCTCAATCATTGATCACAAATATAATTTGGAAGGGATGGCATGTGTAAGGCGTCCAGATTTTATAGACCTTACATGAGGTTGATCCATAACGACAAGATGATACAGTTTGAGATCCTCAGAAAATAATAATTACATTGTATCCACAAAAGGCAATTGCACTTAATCTCATGTACTGAAAACTAACAAAACAGTCTCTACCAATATGGACAATGGTATGGAACAAACAAGCTAAAGCGAAACGCATTTTGGAGACGAACCGAGCAGCTCGTTAATGTTATAGTAAAACTCTCATTTAGCAAGATAACGGGGAGATTCAGTGCAGAGAGGGGTAAGGCCAGAACAATACATTATTCCTTTTAGCGTAAATAGGCCCAAGACCGAGGGTAACAGGCTGCACGACATTAACAGGACTAGGCTGCGACTCGGCAAGAAAAATAAAATTGTATTTACCTCTAGCGAGACAGTGTTTGGCTGAAGCCATACTTGGCCACGCAGACATGACACGGTGGGGAGATGCCCATTATATAAAAGTATTTTGAGACCTTAAGGCTCTATCTCTCTCTCGTCTCGCGGTGGACCGCACAAGTGTGTGGAAATAAGCGTGGACGTTGAGTGCTTTGCTTTTTGCGAAATGAGGATGATACGCTTCACGTATCATGGCGACAGATAGCAAAGTGGTAGTTAATTATTCCTGCAGGAATTTTTTGCGGGCAAAGAAACTGTGCACGTCGCTCAACCCATAGTGAGTTTGCAATAGCCAATATTTCGACTAGGGAAAGATCAACGTTCCACGGAACCCAGGGAAGTTGCGACTGAGTGAATTGAGTCAAGGCCAGAGTAGGGAATTAGCGTTTCAGATTCAGCACGGAGACAACCCCGTTGTTGATGCCGCTCGGTAAAGTACAATCGCGCTTTAGGCCACAGTAAATGTTGAGTCTAGATTTTGCTCACTCCAACTTGTGTATGCTTTGACCATTGAATATCAAAAGCTAGGATACTAACCCACCCTCACACATGAGAGTTTTTCATTGATTCCAAAAGTAAATTTATTCTCCACCAACTCATTGCATTGACCAGCTACGACAACGTAGATTTAAAAGAACTGATGAGGATTTTTAATGATCATTCTTTCATGTGCTACAACTTTTTCAAGTGTAGAGCTAACGAGTTTAATAATCGTCATTTCAGAATGCCCAAGAATGAAAAATTTTGTTATTGAGTGTTAAAAGTAATTGAACATGATTGTTGTTTATCACTTTGCTCCCGAAAGCAAGAGTTGATAAATTACATGTAGAATAAAAAAAGGGAATAGCTGTGTTGTCTTTCTAGAATAGACGCCAAACTTTCACTTTTATTAAATCATGCATTCTCGGTACGTGGCAGCAGCATTTCTAATGATTTTTGTTACGATATTAGCTGCCTTACAGGGCCAGGGCCATCTTTATTTACGAGTGTCTGTTTGACACCCTGGGCTTGAGAAGACAGTTCAGATGTTTTGTCCAAGTGCGCGCTAAGTGGTAAGCTAAGTTTACACACATTAGTACACTCACTGTGCAGATACAATGGTCAGACGTACGACAATGTTAATAGAGCGTTATATCGTCGTCGCCAGGGTCCTGGGTTGATACCCCAATGTTGACAGTCTCTTTTACTGTACTATGCGTGAGAGTGTTATACGGGATGAATAATACTTCCGCACGTGTGATGCAACTGTTTCTTGTTCTGCTGTTCCGATAGTTTAAATTTATTCTGTGAAACTACACACGCACTAGCTGCTTCATCACGAGTGGTGTCTGTTCTATCGCACTTGTCTGGCACCACAAATTTACTCTATAGGTTTGCTACTTTCAGCTAACGAAACGAAAGTAGTTTGCCAAAAGAAGGTTGCAACAAACTCTGATAAGTTCTTTTGCACACCAGGAAAACGTTCTTTCATACAACTGTCTCACCAACAAACAGTTAAAACGAATTGGTAACGGGCTTGAAAATGAAATCTTCAGCCTGACGACCTCACGCTCTACCAACTCACACACACGAGATCTCCAAAACGGTCACTCACGCGTTTCCTGTGCTCCTTAGTTCTGGTGTTACTTTTAATTAACTTTTACGTTTGTTCTACTGGACGACAGCACATAGCACGAACTAAATCGGAGTGTTGGTTAATACTCTGTGAATATACAACGTTTGGTACCAATCTGAGTATCTTAAATATGGAAGTGTGGATGTGAGGTAGTGGAAGAGATGATATTCTAAATAAACTGAGGAAAAATAGAATAATTCAGCCAGCAAAGGATACCTACTGCAAGGCTTATTAATTTGGGAAGGGGAAAAGAAAGTATATCGGAAGTCGTTTAGAAAATCCAAGAAAAATTACGCTAGGGAATTTTACATAACCTGCAAGAAAGGGCGGTACAACAGTGCCAGCCACCAAGTTCAAATGGTTCAAATGGCTCTGAGCACTATGGGACTTAAGATCTATAGTCATGAGTCCCCTAGAACTTAGAACTACTTAAACCTAACTAACCTAAGGACAACACACAACACCCAGCCATCACGAGGCAGAGAAAATCCCTGACCCCACCGGGAATCGAACCCGGTAACCCGGGCGCGGGAAGCGAGAACGCTACCGCGCGACCACGAGATGCGTGCCAGCCAGCCACCAAGTCTCGGTTTCAAAAGGCGCGCTGGTACTTCAGCATTAAGTAGCAAGGAGAATTGCCTAAATTTAGCCAACTATTCTGCTGTTTGAAAAAAGTGAAACACTCAGAAGCAATGATTTGCAACAAGCCACAATAAGAGGAAGTTTAGAACAACAGAACCATAGTAAGTTATTTAAATAGTAGAGAGGTGGCGTGCCAGCAGCACCCTCTTATGACAGGTCAGTGTTACGCAACGCTCAGTCGGTGTGAAGGGGTCATACGATATGGTAAAGAGTAACAAAGTACTATTACGCCTCAACGACATCACTGAGTGGAACATAGACATGTGAGGGCTTTCGAAGGAGGTGGAATGGATAGTCAACGGGAGGCAGGTCTGTCGTTCAGTGATGCTGCGAGTTGTACAGGGCACGTTGCCTCAGCAGTGAGGCGTATGTGGAACCAGCAGAGAGAAGAGGACTGTATACAGAGCTGACAGGGTGCTGGACAACAGAATGTGATCACATCGCGAGTTGACCACCATCTTACCCTCTTGGCTATAACGGGTGGAAGAGCTTCTTCAACCACAGTGTTAGCTCGACTTTGGAGCACTGCAACAGGTATGGGCATGTCTGTGTTGACGATTCAACACCGTCTTCTACAAGCTGTATTGTAGCATGCATTGGGCCGGCTTCCATTGACCGGAACCCAGCAACGCTGCAGACTGAAATCGCCAAGTGAACACCGACACTGGCATGCTGAATGGCAAAGTGTAGTGTTTTCGGACGAGTCCCACTTCAGCTTGTCCTACAGTGATGGCCGCATACACGTTCGAAGCCTCCAAGGTGAACGCTATCGGGCGGATTGTGTTGTTGAGTGGCATAGCGAACAAACCCCAAGTGTGATGGTTTGTGGTGTCATGGCCTACAACACAATCTTATGTTGTTGAGTGACATAGCGAACAAACGTGTAATGGTTTGTTGCGCCATGGCCTACAACACGCAATCCAGTCTCCTACGTCCTGAGGGGAATCTGAACAGCTACCGCTACATTAGTGAGGTTTTACAAGCCAAGGCACTGATCTTTTTCCAGGCCGTTCCACATGCCATATTTTAGCAGAGCAACACCGGGCCGCAAGTGTTGAGGAATTTGCAAGACTTCTTCGAAGAACGGAGTGTACCACTGCTACCCTGTCCTCACCGTTCGCCTGACATGTATGGGATATGGTTAGTCGACAACTTGTTCCTCCTGCAACCAGAGGTGATGCTTTTTGGCAGCGACTAGAAACCATGTGGCAGGGTATTTCCCAGCAGCATGTTCAGGCACTTTTTGATTCCATGCAACGTGTAGCAACTCTGATTGCAGGACATGGTGACACTACTCCTTACTGAATTTCCGCAGTGGCAGTGCATTTACAGATCTGTAATGCTCATTATTTCTGTAGTGTCACCCCCCTAACTGGTGGAATAAATTTCATTGTGATCACGTCTCTCGCTCTTAGTTTTTCCCATTTTCCAAACAGTAGTGTATTTCACAAATCTTCTAAACTGTTAGGAATCTGAAGAGATTAAAGTTCAAGAGAGGATCAAACATAAATTCTCAGTCAACACCACTGATTCCCATGGGGAAAAATCATCAAAGAACTAAAAGACAGTAAAGTGCCCATGAAGGCAAATGAGATACTTAAATCTGAAGAGGACAAGGCAACATAAAACATTTATGGGCACCTCTTCAGAATGAGGGAATGCAGATTGACAAAGAAAATCTTCAATTACATCACAGAATTAAAGACAACCACAAAATGGGTTGAGGGCGTAGGAAGGGACATAGAGGGTGCTCCCATGAGAAAGATATTGAATGAAGAGATATTTCTAATGAACGTTGACGACTTTAAGGAGTTCCAGGTAAAGCAAAGTACAAACATCAAGATCATCTGGACATATGAAAAGAGGAAGAATCTCAGCGAAAGAATGGAGAGATCTTGGGAGGAGGAGAAGAGAGTAACTAGCAAAATTAGTTCATGTAGTCCTGTATAAGCCTTGGTTAACAGAATAAATAGTTTACCTGATTGACGAAAGAAGGAACCAAGAAACGTTCACGGAAAGACAGGAAAAATACGACGAAATCGAAAAAGACATGATCATCGGAAGGGCTGACTGAAAGTGTAGAAATGTCAAAACAGCCTTCGGTGAAATAAAAAGCGAGGGTGGTAACATTGAGGATGCACAGGGACTTCCAGTGACAAACGCAAACAGCGGATGGGTAGCAAGAGTACACTGAAGGCCCTATGTGGGAGAGGACCTGTCTGATGACTTGATAGAGAAGGAACTGGAGTCGACAAGGAAGACGTATGGGATGCAGAATTAGAACCAGAATTAAAACTCTAGAAAATCTGAGGTCAAACAAAGTAGGAGGAATAGATAACATTCCATCGGAATTTCTAAAATCATTGGAGGAAATGGCAACCAAACAACTATTCAAGTTGGTGTGTAGAATATATGAGACTGGCGACGTTGCATGAGACTTTAAGAAAATTATGATCAATAAAATTCCCAAGACAGAAAGAGGTAGATAGGTTCGAAAACTATAGTACATTCAGCTTAACATCTCGCACAGCCAAGCTCTTCACAAGAATAATAGAAGCATGAAAAATAAAGTTGAGGATCTGTAAGTTGACGATCATTTTGGCTTTAGGAAATTAAAAGCTCCAGAGACACAGTTTTGACTGTACGAATGATAATGGAAGCGAATCTGAAGAGAAATCAAGACATACTCATGGATTTGACGACCCGGAAAAAGCGTACAGCAGTGTAATATGGAGCAAGATGTTCAAAATTCTGAGAAAAATTGCAATAAGCTGTAGGGAAAGACGTGTGATATACACTATGTGCAAGAGTCAAGCGGGAACAATAAGCCTGGAAGACCAAGAACTAAGTGCTCGGGTTGGAAAGGGTGGGATGCAGTCTACCGTCCCTACTTTTCAACCTATGCATCGAAGAAGCAATGACGAAAATAAAAGGAAATTTCAAAAGTGTGATTAAAATTCAAGGTGAAAAGATGTCAATGACAAGATTCGCTAATGACATTTCTGTCCTCAGTGAAAAAAAAAATGGTTCAAATGGCTCTGAGCACTATGGGACTCAACTGCTGTGGTCATCAGTCCCCTAGAACTTAGAACTACTTAAACCTAACTAACCTGAGGACATCACACACGTCCATGCCCGAGGCAGACCACCGTGGCCGGCTGTCCTCAGTGAAAGTGAAGAATAATTACAGGAGAGGAGGAAGCTTGGCAATTCTGCCAGCAAAGTGCAGGATCACCTCGGTACCGCTCTGTTTGTTACTAATTAGCCTGCCGCTCTGCGTTGCTTCCTTCATACTTTACAATATTTTGAAACAGGACCATAATTTGTCATACGTCAGGTTTCATATTTTGTGCCCATTACATAACGTGGCCGCGTCCGTCGATCGCAACTCCGATCTGTAACTGTTGAAACAAACTCCTCGCTTTGTTTGGTCAGTTTCAGATATTATGTCCCTTTAACAGATATCCGCGTAGCGATGCAGCAGCACGCTGGAATGTATAAGCGGCCATCGCTTATAATTGAAGCAATGGTGTTCGAAGGATGTCTGTCTTCTTAACTGCCACACACGACGACTGCACCACTCGGTACCGCAACTCCCGTTATCTGAAACAATAAACTAAATGTCCTTCATGTGTTCGCGACGGGGTTATAAGATTACGCGAAACTTGTTAACAGTAGTTCTTTACGCCCGGTTTGCAAATGAATGTTCAAAGGTAGATACTGTGATATCTTGAATTATAAGTTCCACCATTGATTTGTGAAGTACTATAGCGTCGTTAAGGCGTCGCTTCGGTGCTAATTCAAGAACTCCTACGTCGTAAATCCAGAGAAAATGTATTCTCTAAATAACGTACAGAAAGCGTCGTAATAAAATGTTCAATTACTGTTCACTGTTAACAATGTCACTAAATCACCTTTAACTTCGGCGTTCTCTCAAGAAATAATTATTTCACAGTTATACCATGAAGTTCCAATAAATGATTTAACCGACACGAAGCATTAAAGTTGTATTTGAGTTTATTGAACTTCTGAATTATTTAACCACTCCACTTGAAAGCACACCGATCTGTCATTCAGGGAACTGAAGCTATCTGCATCGGCAAATCTGACATTGACTACAGCTTCCGACAACACGGCGTACCTGTGAATTCTTCATGATCGAGTGTAGATGTTTACTACTCAAGGCTATTTGTAGAGTTTATATCGGCGGTTGGTATGTCGCTGTATACTTCAATGTTCGCGACTATCACAGATCACGACAATTAAGTCCCAGAATTAAGTATCACGCGACTTATTTTTCCTTCGCATGCAACAACTGTTCCGTTGTATGGCTAAACGGTAACTGTTATTTTACGTCTGTTCAAAATTCTGACTAGTACGTCAAGACGATACTGGAAAAGCTTTGAAACTCCAGATCTGTCTGAAACAATGTAGTACCGGTCAATAGGCGTACTGTTATCGCAACGTCTACAAGAGAGCGAATTAACATCTCCATTGAAGTTTTACATTGTAGTCGCAACGAACTTACGAGTCGATGCGGCTATAACTCTGTTCTTGGATAAATGTCTGGGTATTAATCTTCGTAAGGCATATGTTTTGAATTCCTTATTTAGAGTTTCGTGCTTCGCATCACCTGATAGTCGTTCATTTACTTCTTTCCTTGTAATAAACTTTCAATGGTGTTACTATTTTGTTGCCTGTAACTCCCGTCAAGGTCAGAATAATTTTTTTATATCTTATGCTACCAAAGGGATGTCATTAGCGGCTCTAGATATTTGGGGTGTTAAAATACAAAGAGGAAAAGGCGTGCGAGGATGTGTTCGCCCAGCTGCCCCCGACAGCGGCAAAGCTCTTATCAGAGACTGCACGTGACGCCAGGGCTCAGATCACGTTTCAGTTACTGTTGGTGCCACACACCGAGCGACGCACTGTCACTGGATAGTTTCTAGAACCCTTGTGCAATTATTGCACAATTATGCCCACTTATATTATGAGTAGATATATGACGTATCTAAACAAACAGACGAGACGTACGCACACACACCACAAATAAAGAAATAATGATATTAATATACACCTCCTTATTCCACGTATTTTTCATTGGTTGTGAAAGAAGTAGCACTATAAATACGTAACCATACGTCGCTAATGCGGTAATTAATTTATTACAATCGAAATAAATTCCCGAAAGGATCACCAATCATGAAGCAATTTTGTGAACAATAATGTCAAATAATGTCTAGACTGCTTAAAATATTTTTCATTTATTTACTGAACTAGTAACATAGTTAGACATCTGACTATTACCAGATCCTTCACTGAGATCAAAAGTAACATAATAAACAAATATATGCAACATGCATACTGAAACATGTAACTTTATCTGTACAGAGCAGTAACAACAAACATAGTACTTCTTAATAGTGATCATCATTATGAGAGCCGAATGTAACGTAATAAATTAGAGAGAAAGCTTCCACTCTGAGAACAACTGCTGTTTCCTCAGGTATCCTTATTAAATCACTGCTGTTTTAGCGTTACATTTTCTTGAATGCAGTGGTATTCTTCAAAGGAAACTGTTATCCGTAACTGTAAATACGGAGTCCAAAAACCATTAAGGACCAAAAGTACTGGGAGCTGAGTGTAAGGATTACAAGCTCATTGAAGATCCTTTCCAAGACGAGCAGTAACCTTCACTCAATATTCATGCTGCTTGCTTCTGCCGAATAAATAGTTCATTTATTTTAGGTGCTCTGCCCGTGGGGATGATTGCATAAGACATTCGGACGTCAAAATATTCAAATAAAAGCAAATCCTCTTGTATTTAGGCGAACAGAGAGATACATCCAACAGCGAAACACGCTGAACTGAGCTTCCGTATTTTGTGTTTACTCTGCCTCAACTTCGTATTTAGCTATAAATGTTGCACAGGGGGTTTCTTTTACTGTATGACTGTCTATCCTCGCAATGCCAACGTTATTTTCAGCAACGTATATTACCAAGGAGGGCGAGGGTAGGGTACTTTATACAATCCCAAAAAAAATAAAAATTAGAAATAAAAGAAAATTTGTTAATTGTTGTTTACTAACATAAACAACACGTACTGATGAGTAAGCAGGGTCTAAAACTTAAATATTTTTAACATACTCAGAAATGCCTACTTACTTTCAGTATTACCAATAAAGCGCTACAGTATGACCACCACAAAACTTAGTTATTTCGATACTTATTGTTGACGTTTACCCACAATGTACTTTTTAAATTGATAATGATGTGTGAGTTGGGTCCTGAACCTGTAAATACTGTGATTCTGAAAGTCAGATTACTACTGAAACTTAAATTTATGGTTAAAGTTTAGCCGATAAATAAAAAACGATTATGGAATGTGGTAGAACACTCCATTAAAAAATAATAGTTTCCAAAATTTTAAAATATGAAGTATCTGACAAGCCTTTGAGAGAGAGAGAGAGACTTCAGTTAACATGTTTTTTTTTTTTTTTTTTTTTTTTTTAGCACACTTTTTCGTAACAGACTGAAAGACTCGGAATTTCAACTCTTCACCACTGTTTATCCTCTGAATTACGTAGAGCTCTCTTATTCTAGCACAAAATACTGTAGTGGGACATACATGCCCTAGGAAAACACCATATAATTTAGAAAACATTGGAATGTGATACGTCAAAACCATCTTCAACAGTAACGTTGAAAACTTGTATGCAATATTTCATGTTTTTCATTGTTGTGAGAAAAAAGTGTTTTGGTACTGATTTGTTGTACTTTTTTCCATAATTGCCATCCTTATGAAACCAATCTAAGATTAAAAATCTAACTCTAAAAATCATTAAGGTGGCATGGAACTTGATATTTACATTCGTGGGGCACGTGTGTCCCACTTCAACGATTTTCGAAATCGGCCAACTTAAAAAAAATATAGTAAAAGTGTATTATTTATAAGAAAGGAAGGCAGCTTTTGACCTTTTCTTTTTCAGATATAGGCAAAATACACATTAACCTTGAAAGGGATACTTTGCACTCCACTGTGAAGTGCATGGCAGGAGTACGTCCCGTTGAACCAGTTACAAAGTCTTTTTCCACGTATGGAGCACGGAAAGAATGAGTGCTTAAACGCCTCTGTACATGCTGTAATTAGACTAATTTTGTCTTCGTCATCCCTATGGGAGCGATATGTAGGGAGCTGTAGTACGTTCCTAGATTCATCACTTTAAGTTGGTTCTAGGAACTTTCTAAGTATGTTTTAATGGGATAGATTGCGTCTATCATCTAGCGTCTGACAGCTCAGTTCTTTCAGCTTTTCGTGACACTTTCCCATGTGTCGAACAAATCTGTGACCATTCGTGCTGCCTTTCTTTGTACACGTTCAGTATCCCCAACTAGTCCTGTTTGGTATAGATTCCACATACATGAACGATATTCAGGATTGGGTCGTACGAGTGTTCTCTGTGAAGTCACCTTTGTAGACTGATTGCATCTCGCTAGCATTATACCAATGAACCGCACTCGTCATCTTCTTTAGTCAGAACACAGAGTATATGATAGCTCAATTTCTTATCCCTACAAATTGTTACACTCAGGTATTTGTTGGAATTGACTGATTCCAGCGCTGACTTATTGATAATATAATCACAAGATACATTGTATTTTCGTTTTGTGAAGCACACGATTTTAGGTTTTTGAACGTTTAATGTGAGTTGCCAATCTTTGCACCTCTGACTCAATACCCGTGTAGCTTTTTTTCTAGGCAGTATTTTATAGTAGATAACTGTATCATCTGTGAAAAGTCTGACGCTGTTCTTAATATTGTCTGCTAGATCATTGATACTCAATGTCGACAGTAAATGTTACAACACACTTCCCTGAAACACACTCCTTATCCAAGATGACACGCTGTGTCCATCCTACCACGAAAACCTCAGTCCAGTCACATATCGCGCTTGATACCCCATACGATCGTATTTTCGATAAGAAGGCTATGTCTGCTACTGAATCAAATCGGATGTCAAGTAACGCGTAGTATTTGACTGCCTTGATCCATGGCTTTTAGGATGCCACATATGAATAGCGCGAGTTGGATTTTACATGACTGCTGTTTTCGAAACCTATGCTGATTGGCATGTAACACGTCATTCTGTTTGTGGTACTTCTTTGTGTTTGAGTAATCAGTATTACTAAATAAGTAACCCAGTGTATGGTCATTCATTCTCAGTTGCAGGTTTTGCGTGTAACTGCTTCCAAGGGCAATAAAATTTGAACTTCGTTATTTCATATAATTATTGAATTAAAATTTTTAGATGCTGTCATAATCTACTCATGTAAACGTATAATCTTATTTAAGGATTTAACACAGGGAGACAAATATTACAGTTATAAACTGCGTATGTGCACTGTATATGTACGGAGTGTAACCTATGCCACGCAGATCACACCGTCCATATTCATCTAGGACTTGGGAATGAGAGCACTTGGCGACTTGCAACCTACTTAACACCTAATTTGAAACTTTTGCGGAAACTGTTGTCTTCGCAACCCACTGCAAAATGGTGAAATGAAAAAAACAGTTTATTGCTTATTTCGTTTTTGCTATTCATGTAGTAAAACTTCAGCATCAGGCATGAATTTTAATTTAGTACTTCTTTACTAAAGGTAACTAACTAATCTTGCAGAGGACCCACATTTAACAACGTACCTGCAAAATTATATCATTGTGCGACGCATAGTTCGGGAGATATGACGTCATAAACATTGAATCGCATGAAAAACTAGCTTTTACTTGGGGGGGGGGGGGGGGGAGGTACGACGTCAAAAATTTAAAAAAATCTATTTTTCAAAAATATGCCTATTTTGTAATGCACATCTTCCTGAAGAGCTTGATGTATAAGTATAAAACATGTATATATGACAGATTAAAAGGCACGTTATTTGATCTTAAGTGTACCAAGATGCAGCGCCACGTCCGTTTGTACAGCATTCTTCTGTCATACGTAAGGGTGTTCCGCTCTGTAGAATTCGAATGTTTATATTTGCGGCACGTGAAACAAAGGACTATTGATATCGATACTTTCTCTGCTGCTATCGACGTGTATTGTTTTGATCAATGATTTTGTTTGTTCTTTGTTTTGAAAGGCTTGCATTGCGGTGCTGTGAATTTCGAAACGATTTTCATTTGGCCGTGTCGTTTGGTGTTAGTTTATGGCATATTATCGCACAAGATGCCTAGAATTCGTTGCTTCAACCGTAAACAATGTCACCAGGGCAACAGATACACAGTAAAGTGTGCTAAAACAAATGATACACCAGTGGCTCAAGACTACAGACTATGAGAGCTGTTAAACAAACCACCGCCAAGTGCTTCAAGAAGGCAACTTCTTTTTGGTGCTAACGAAAATGGAGGCTGTGAATCTGAAGGTTCGTGTAATTTTACTGTTGATGTTATTATGTCACAGTTACTATTGAACAATGTTACGTGCAAGCATTGCTTTAGCTTGCAGTCAGCTTCTGTGGTGGAAGATGAGAGTGTCAGGAGAGGCCTTGCTACGAACTTATCTGTGATATGCAGCAAATGCAACGTTGGTGCGTCTTGAATGACATCTAAAATCGTAAAGAAAGCTTATAATGTAAAATTGAGGGTAGCATATGGTATGCGCTGTATTGATAGGGGACAGAATACAGCAAGAACTAGGCGTGCAGTGATGAATCTTCCACCTCCCCCAGCAAAATTCCATAGATTGCTTGGGGCTGTAAAAGACGTTGCAGAATCAGCAATGAAAAGTACTGCAGAAGAATCTGTTATCGAAAATGATCGTGACAGAGACATAGTGGACACTTTTGATGGTACCTGGCAAGAAAGAGGGCACATTTCATTGACTGATGTTGTTACAACAACATCTGTTGATGTTGACAAAGTACTAGATGTTGAAGTGTTGAGCAAATTTGTCGTAGTTGTGTGAAAGGGATTCCAGATCATGAATGTAATATGAACTGTAAAGGCTCAGGTGGAGGTATCGGAGTGTAGGGAGTTGTTAGCTTGTTTACCAGATCTGTTGCCTCCATTGGCCTGCGATATGTGAAGTACCTTGGTGATGGTGATAGCAAATCTTTTCTTAAGGTTCAAAAATGTGCTCTATATGTAGCTGGGACTATTGTACAGAAGTTAGAATGTGTGGGACATGTACAGAAAATATTTAGCACTAGAGTTAGAAGGCTGAGACAAGATTTGCCAGGAAAAAAAATTATCTGATTGGAAGGGAATAAAAGGGCGAGGGCGACTGACAAATGTAGAAATTGAGAAGCTACAGACATATTATGGCTTGGCAATAAGAAGGAACACAGGAAGCTTTAAAAATATGAAGCAAGCAGTTTGGGCCTTATACTGCCACAAAATGTCCACAAACAATAACCCTATCTACAACTTATGCCCAAAAGGAAGTGAATTATTGTGTTGCTGCCAAAGGTCAATTGCTGGTGGTGAAGAATATCATCACAAGCATTCTTTACCAACCGCTGTAATGGAAGCCATCAATCAGGGACATTGCAAATGAAAACTTATTGAAGAAATGTCTTCATGACAGTACCAAAAACCTAAATGAAAGTTTTAACCAATGTGTATGGGAAATATTACCAAAAACCATTTTTGTGGAAAGAAACACACTTGCTATTGGTGTTTATGATGCAGTTTCATGTTTTAATGGTGGTTTGCAAAGCAGGAAATATGTTTTAGAAAAAAAGGGAGTTAAGCCTGGAGTGAAGTGCATCAAAGCTTTGTATGCGACTGAAAGGGGGTTTGTAGTGAAAGCAGATAAATCGTTTTGTGAGGTGATAAAATCAAGAAGAGTGCATCATAGGAATGTGAAAAGGAAGAAAACTGATTTAGAAAATGAAACAGACCTGCTTATGGTGCTGGACGGTTCTAAAGGAATGCCAAATGCAAGTACAAACTTAAATGGCCATTTTCCGCAAAAGACAAATTTCTTTACTTACGTACATATAACATCCAAAATAAATATCCTATTACTTTCAGACTTGGTATGCTTATTAAGATCAAACTTCTTAATGCAAAACTCTAGAATTTTCCAAATCTGTTAAAAACTATGGTAAAAACTGAGATAATTAACTGCAAAATTTGAGTTTTTTCTAAACATGGCAAGTATGGTTTGTATGCGGTGCAAAATTCATCGAAGGATCTCTCTTACTTATGAAGAAAACTGTATGTATAGCAATAATTGCAGCCAATAGTAAGTGAAAAAAAAGATTAAATTTCACATGTAATTTTTTTTTATTTTGTTGTGTTTCTGAACTTTCACTGTTATGAGTGTGGCTCCTGAATCCTTCATGGTCAGAGTGACAACGTTTTATGAATTTATTTGTAAGAGTATAGACAGTGGAAATTAAAACGTCCTGTGGTGCCTCTCTGGCTCCAATTCGGTCCGTTTGAGTCCCTCCCCCCCAACCTGAACCGGAGCTTAAACTACTGGGACTGGATAAACGGTGCTCGCGTTCGGACGGACTCGAGAGTTCCCGATATGATGCACGTTCGATACAGTATCCAGCGTCGTCGCACAATCATGTGTTGACAAGCGCGGCGCGAATGCAAAGGGCACACAAGAATGAAGAAAACACGAACACGCCACAACAATAAGCTAAGGCTCCGCTTAAAATTTGACGTTTTCGTGGAACACTGGAGGGAATAGCAATAATCCTACCACTGCACGAACTCCCATTATGTTTGAGCAATTTTACAATGAGTAAACATTTATGTTGATTTTTAAGTTAAGGTAACAAAGTAAATATGTTGTGCTCCAAACAAGAACCCAGTATAGTAATTTGTGGTAAGATCTTATGGGACCAAACTGCTTAAGTCATCGGTCCCTAAGCTTATGAAATACTTAATCTAACTAAAACTAACTTACGCTATGGACAACACACGCACCCATGCCCAAGGGAGGACTCGAACCTCCGACGGGCGGAGCCACGCGGACCGTGACAAGACGCCGTAGACCACGGGGCTGTTAAGTGGAGCACATCAAAAATCCGCAGCATGCCCGGCTAAAGCGACAACTATAAAACAAATGTTTCTATATCAAAATATAAATCACGTTGCAATTTCTCAGTAGGGTGTTAATTTACAAACATTGGATTTTATTCTTCAAATTGCATACTAGGTTTTGGTAAATTATTTCCCATCATTAGTGTTTATTTTAGAACTGATGATGGTAAAGAAGTTACCTACACCTGGTACACGACATAGAGAATAAAATGCAAAAAATGAATTAACGTTCTACTGAGTAAATGCTATTGGTTCAAATTATAAACAGTTACGAGAGTTACCATCTTTCTCCTGTAGATAAGTGGAAGATAAAATTCCTTTTTATGTAGAGTCCAGTAACTTTTTAAAGTGCTCAAGTAAAACTGGATGAGTGGCAGGAACGTAAAACCAGTTTAAATTTCGTGCAGTGCAGCCAACATACACTCGTATGCAGCTATAGGACAACGGGGGGCTTAATATGACGTTGTTATATATATATATATATATATATATATATATATATATATATATAAGTTATTTATTTTTTTAAATGGGATGCTATGTTTGATAATTATTTTGGGATAACGGCTATCGAGACGAATCCAATGATGTGTAACAATAAGGTCTTTGAAGGTCAACGAAGGTCACAAAGGTGACATGAACGTCCATTTACAGAAAGTGTTCGAAGTGATGACCATAGGTCAATGTAGTGCTGCAATCTTCTTATCATGGACAGAGTGGTAATCCTTATCACATCGGCACCTATCGAATCACATGTTCTGACAATTCTCTCGCGCATATCTTCAGGTATTGTTGGAACGACTTTATGAACAATGTCTTTTACGAATCCCCATAAGAAAAAATCCAGAGGCGTCAAGTCTGGCGAACGAGCCGGCCACGACACATCTCCGACGTCCAATCCAACAATTTGGGAATTGTCTCTGCAACTCATTTCTAGCCATCAGCGAAAAATGTGCCGTACACCCATCGTGTTGATACCAAATTCTGTTCCAAGACATTCTTCGATGAAATAGGGGCCTGTCCTACAGAATCCCACAGCATACATTCCCCGTCACGGATT
Source organism: Schistocerca gregaria (assembly GCF_023897955.1). Taxonomy (NCBI): domain Eukaryota; kingdom Metazoa; phylum Arthropoda; class Insecta; order Orthoptera; family Acrididae; genus Schistocerca; species Schistocerca gregaria. The sequence goes on from NC_064927.1 coordinate 255,571,728, forward strand.
TTGGTGTGCAACTTGCCGCAGCCAACATGGATTTTCAGTTGCCCAGTAATGCATATTAAGCAAATTAGCATTTCCATGGTTCGTGAATTTAGCCTCGTCAGTAAATAAACTCAAATTAATAAATGTGTCATCCCTCTGAATCTGAAGCTGAGCCCATCGGTAGAATTCAATGTGACGAATATAATCCGTACCAGTTAATTCTTCGTGGAGACTGATATGGTAAGGATGGTATTTATGGCGATACAGAACACAAACAACACTACTCTGGCTCATGCCAGATTCCCTTGAGATTTGACGTTAACTAGCACAAGGATCTCGAACCACAGTGGCAAGAGTAACAATTTCCCATTCCTCGCTAGTAACTTTCCTTTGCCGGATGAGTTTCCGATGCGTTAAAGATCCAGTTGTTCTCAATGTATCGTACACGTATTTATATGTACAACGTGTAGGGTGAGTACGTTGAGGATATCTTTCAGCGTGTAAGTCTGCAGCTCTCACTGAATTTCGTTGGCATTCTCTGTAAATGAGAAGCATATCGACTTGTTTTTCGAAGGAATACATCATTAACATTCGCTTGTTCTGACGATACTAGAATTACCGTTCCTATTAGTGTTGTATCGCGAAACCGTCGAATGGTGTTTACATTTTGCACTATATACTTCGATAAGGAATACCTCTCAGTCCATGATAAGAAGATTGCAACACTGCATTGATACCAATGGTCATCACTTCGAACATCTGTAAATGGACGTTCAAGACACCTTTTTGACCTTCGTTGACCTTACTATTACGCATAATTGGATACGTCTCGATAGGCGCTATCAGAAAATAAGTAGCAAACGATAGCATCCCATTTTTAAAAAAACGAAGTTGATCTTCATATCTCTGAAGCGACACCACCTAGCAACAAAAAACCAACGTCATATTATGGCCCCCGTTGTCCCATGCAACATTTGTCCCACAAACGTTTCAGCTACTATCATACTTTCAGATAATTCTATGTGATAATACTTAGTGATTCACCCTGTGTAAGTATTGACTAACCTTTTGTTTTTTGGCCTCCAATGACAGTTTGATAGTTTCATATAACTTTTCAAACTGTGCAAATTCCGCAACATGTAATTATTTACTATGACTTCTCAATGCAGTGCCCTTTTCGGGAATACACTTTGTCATAGATTTGCATTTGGCACTCAATTATTAATATCAATGAAATAGTTCCAAATAAGACTTATTTTTGATTTCATTACTGCACTCTTAACTAACGTTACATCATAGACATGTTGATTAAAAATATCCTCAATATAGTAATATTATACGGCAACACAAAGAAAACTGACGAGATAGAATACGCTATACTTTCGCGGCGATGAACAGAGGTCACTGCGTAATAATGCAATGAACGCTACAATCGCTACGAGCACGTGTCGACTTGCTACACGCCTCTCACAACGAACTACCAACTACGCAGCAGGCGGTGCGTTGTGCCAAAAAGCGTGCTTATCGACAATCTCGTCAATGTAAAATTCGAAATTTTCCCGGCGGATTAACTGTTCAAAAAGATTTCGGGCTTGCAGCCGGTCGTCGTAAACTTCATTGCACGATATTTCGGCTGGACAACTGCCAGCCATCTTCAGGCGAGCCGAAGGAGGACTGACGAAGACGTTCTCCGCTCCGTCTTATTTAGTGCGTTTACGGTACTGCCGCGCATGCGTTGAAGTCTATGGAACTAGAGAAAGATGGTTGCCTTCCATTCCTGGATGTTTTGGTTAAACGGAAGAGTGACGGCTCGGTGGGACATTCTGTTTATCGTAAGCCCACTCACACGGACTTGTACTCGCATTCTTCAAGTTCCCGTCACTCATCCCAAACCACGAGTGTACTTAAAACCATTGTGCACAGGGCACGTAAGCTGTAGGATGCTGAAAATTTGCCTAAGGAGCTTGTACACTTAAGGACAATGGATAATCTCAACTAGAGCCAGGAACCAGGAAATGGGTAAAGAGGAGAACGCGCCAGCCAAGTCGCTATAGCGTCCCCAGTGAAATAATAAGCGAAGACTTAAAAAACAATATTTATAAAGTAGAGAGATTTAAAAATTGAATAATAGATTTTTTATCATGTGCCCGTAAAATAATCATTTCTCTGTTTAAGTTTCCAGTGCAAAGAAATATAACAAAATGATCTAAAGAGACGACAAGATACGCTCTTTTGTTAATTTTTTAGTCGTCTTCATTTCTTCTCTTGTCTTGGTTGCGTGTAGACGGACATCTTGCGAGTCCTGGCAAATGTAAGCATATTTGTTCTAATTAAGCAAATAATATATTGATTTAATATTATTTTGCACTTTTAATTTGTAAGAAGTGATCCCGATTTCGTGTCCGCCTTCCTTGAATTAACCAGCATTCAAGTAATTTACAGTTTAACAATCGCAGCGGCCGATGCAGCCAACGACGCCAATACGTGGCGATATTAACTTATAGAAAATTAGCGGAAGCGAAAACCTCGCCCTCTATTAACATAATATTCATTTTTCTTCACAGCCGCACGAAGTTGCAGAAAAAACGTAGCTTTAAGATTCTTATTTTCAGTACCACAGCAAGGAGCCAGAGCCAGAACTCCGACTACAATGCAGTGGTTAACGAAGGTAAGAAAAAATGCACTCGTGCGTGTGTGGCCCGCAATTGTAATTAATAACTAAAGATTTTTTGCTTTAAAGTGAACTGACTAGCCGAGGAAATTTATATGAAAAGTTTACTCCATGATTCAACTTATATACTCATGTCTTAAGATTAAGCGAGCCTAACATTCATTAACGTAACAAATAATTTAAGATCAATATTGTTAAAAAGGAGAACTTCACAAAAACATTTAATCGTAAATCAAAAATTGAATGAATTATCATTTTTATTAAGGTCCACCACGTAAGTCGGCAACAATCAAGAATAATAATAACAATAATAATATTTTAAATTACGACGGTCGACGGATGCGAGATCCCTAGCTTTTCTTCCCTTTGTTGGAAATATTTCCTTCAAAATAGCGAGGATTCTTAATAATTTTCATGTGAAAGTGGTCTTTCGTCCACCTTCTAAGATTTAGGATTTGCTGGGATGGGTGAAGGATAATTTGTTTTTGCGGAAGGCGGGAATTTACAAAATACCGCGTCAATGTGGTATGGCCTATATAGGACAGACAACACGTACAGTGGAAGAGCGTTGTACGGAACATCAACGTTGCTGCCAACTACCTCTGCAGATGATGAAGAAATTGAGGGAATGTATGATGAGATAAAAGAAATTATTCGGGTAGTGAAGGGAGACGAAAAATTTAATAGTCATGGGTGACTGGAATTCGTCAGTAGGAAAAGGGAGAGAAATACTTCCTCATTATAAACAGTACTGGGCACTGTAGTACATTACAAAAAACAGATCTATGAGTTGTGCACATCTTGTCTGAAACTGGCAAGTCAGATAATACAGCAAAATCAGCAAGGATTATTATTAAAAGTGAGACATAGAAAGAAGCAATAGATGATGACATTATTTCTGTTAAAGAGAATTAAAGCACTGTCATAAAAGTTCATCCGAGCAGAATTTTTTAGTAATTACTTTTTAAACATAGGTGAGAAACTACACTCCTGGAAATTGAAATAAGAACACTGTGAATTCATTGTCCCAGGAAGGGGAAACTTTATTGACACATTCCTGGGGTCAGATACATCACATGATCACACTGACAGAACCACAGGCACATAGACACAGGCAACAGAGCATGCAGAATGTCGCCACTAGTACAGTGTATATCCACTTTTCGCAGCAACGCAGGCTGCTATTCTCCCATGGAGACGATCGTAGAGATGCTGGATGTAGTCCTGTGAAACGGCTTGCCATGCCATTTCCACCTGGCGCCTCAGTTGGACCAGCGTTCGTGCTGGACGTGCAGACCGCGTGAGACGACGCTTCATCCAGTCCCAAACACGCTCAATGGGGGACAGATCCGGAGATCTTGCTGGCCAGGGTAGTTGACTTACACCTTCTAGAGCACATTGGGTGGCACGGGAGACATGCGGACGTGCATTGTCCTGTTGGAACAGCAAGTTCCCTTGCCGGTCTAGGAATGGTAGAACGATGGGTTCGATGACGGTTTGGATGTACCGTGCACTATTCAGTGTCCCCTCGACGATCACCAGAGGTGTACGGCCAGTGTAGGAGATCGCTCCCCACACCATGATGCCTGGTGTGTGCCTCGGTCATATGCAGTCCTGATTGTGGCGCTCACCTGCACGGCGCCAAACACCCATACGACCATCATTGGCACCAAGGCAGAAGCGACTCTCATCGCTGAAGACGACACGTCTCCATTCGTCCCTCCATTCGCGCCTGTCGCGACACCACTGGAGGCGGGCTCCACGATGTTGGGGCGTGAGCGGAGGACGGCCTAACGGTGTGCGGGACCGTAGCCCAGCTTCATGGAGACGGTTGCGAATGGTCCTCGCCGATACCCCAGGAGCAACAGTGTCCCTAATTTGCTGGGAAGTGGCGGTGCGGTCCCCTACGGCACTGCGTAGGATCCTACGGTCTTGGCGTGCATCCGTGCGTCGCTGCGGTCCGGTCCCAGGTCGACGGGCACGTGCACCTTCCGCCGACCACTGGCGACAACATCGATGTACTGTGGAGACCTGACGCCCCACGTGTTGAGCAATTCGGCGGTACGTCCACCCGGCCTCCCGCATGCCCACTATACGCCCTCGCTCAAAGTCCGTCAACTGCACATACGGTTCACGTCCACGCTGTCTCGGCATGCTACCAGTGTTAAAGACTGCGATGGAGCTCCGTATGCCACGGCAAACTGGCTGACACTGACGCGCGGTGGTGCACAAATGCTGCACAGCTAGTGCCATTCGACGGCCAACACCACGGTTCCTGGTGTGTCCGCTGTGCCGTGCGTGTGATCATTGCTTGTACAGCCCTCTCGCAGTGTCCGGAGCAAGTATGGTGGGTCTGACACACCGGTGTCAATGTGTTCTTTTTTCCATTTCCAGGAGTGTAGTAGGTGAATATGGATTGGGGGGAAGAAATGAAAGAGGAAGCCGTCTGGTAGAATTTTGCACAGAGCATAACTTAATCATAGCTAACACTTGGTTCAAGAATCATAAAAGAAGGTTGTATACATGGAAGAAGCCTGCAGATACTAAAAGGTATCAGATAGATTATATAATGGTAAGACAGAGATTTAGGAACCAGGTCTTAAATTGTAAGACATTTCCAGGGGCAGATATGGACTCTGACCACAATCTATTGGTTATGAACTGTAGATTAAAACTGAAGAAACTACAAAAAGGTGCTACTTTAAGGAAATGGGACCTGGATAAACTGAAAGAACCAGAGGTTGTACAGAGTTTCAGGGAGAGCATAAGGGAATAATTGACAGGAATGGAGGAACGAAATACAGTAGAAGAAGAATGGGTAGCTCTGAGGGATGAAGTAGTGAAGGCAGCAGAAGATAAAGTAGGTAAAAAGACGAGGGCTAATGGAAATCCGTGGGTAACAGAATAAATATTGAATTTAATTGATGAAAGGAGAAAATATAAAAATGCAGTAAATGAAGCAGGCAAAAAGGAATACAAACGTCTGAAAAATGAGATCGACAGGAAGTGCAAAATGGCTAAGCAGGGATGGCTAGAGAACAAATGTAAGGATGTAGAGGCTTATCTCACTAGGGGTAAGATAGATACTGCCTACAGGAAAATTAAAGAGACCTTTGGAGAAAAGAGAGCCACTTGTATGAATATCAAGAGCTCAGATGGAAACCCAGTCCTAAGCAAAGAAGGGAAGTCGGAAAGGTGGAAGGAGTATATAGAAGGTTTATACAAGGGCGATGTACTGGAAATGGAAGAGGATGCAGATGAAGATGAAATGGGAGATACGATACTGCGGGAAGAGTTTGACAGAGCAGTGAAACACCTGAGTCGAAACAAGGCCCCGGGAGTAGACAACATTCAATTAGAACTAATGACGGCCTTGGGAGAGCCAGTCATTACAAAACTCTAACATCCGGTGAGCAAAATGTTTGAGACAGGCGAAATACCCTCAGACTTCAAGAAGAATATAATAATTCCAATTCAAGCAGGCGTTGACAGATGTGAAAATTATCGAACTATCAGTTTAATAAGTTACGGCTGCAAAATACTAACGCGAATTCTTTACAGATGAATCGAAAATCTGGTAGAAGCCGACCTCGGGGGAAGATCAGTTTGGATTCCGTGGCAACACTAACCTTACGACTTATCTTAGAAGAAAGATTAAGAAAAGGCAAACCTACGTTTCTATCATTTGTAGACTTACAGAAAGCTTTTGACAAATTTGACTGGAATACTCTCTCTCACATTCTGAAGGTGGCAGAGGTAAAATACAGGGAGCGTAAGGCTATTTACAATTTGTACAGAAACCAGATGGCAGTTATAAGAGTCGAGGGGCATGAAAGAGAAGCAGTGGTTGGGAAGGGAGTGAGACAGGGTTGTAGCCTCTCCCCGATGTTATTCAATCTGTATATTGAGCAAGCAGTAAAGGAAACAAAAGAAAAATTTGGAGTAGGTATTAAAATTCATGGAGAAAAAATAAAAACTTTGAGGTTCGCCGATGACATTGTAATTCTGTCAGAGACAGCAAAGGACTTGGAAGAGTAGTTGAAGGGAATGGACAGTGTCTTGAAAGGAGGGTATAAGATGAACATCAACAAAAGCAAAACGAGGATAATGGAATGTAGTCAAATTAAATCGGGCGATGCTGAGGGAATTAGATTAGGAAATGATACACTTAAAGTTCCCCCCCCCCTCCCCATGAACCATGGACCTTGCCATTGGTGGGGAGGCTTGCGTGCCTCAGCGATACAGATGGCGGTACCATAGGTGCAACCACAACGGAGGGGTATCTGTTGAGAGGCCAGACAAACGTGTGGTTCCTGAAGAGGTGCAGTAGCTTTTTCAGTAGTTGCAGGGGCAACAGACTGGATGAATGACTGATCTGGCCCTGTAACGATAACCAAAACGGCCTTGCTGTTTTGGTACAGCGAACGTCTGAAAGCAAGGGGCAACTACAGCCGCAATTTTTCCCGAGGGCATGCAGCTTTACTGTATGATTAAATGATGATAACGTCCTCTTGTGTAAAATATTCCGGAGGTAAAATAGTCCCCCATTCGGATCTCCGGGCGGGGACTACTCAAGAGGACGTCGTTATCAGGAGAAAGAAAACTGGCGTTCTACGGATCGGAGCGTGGAATATCAGATCCCTTAATCGGGAAGGTAGGTTAGAAAATTTAAAAAGGGAAATGGATAGGTTAAAGTTAGATATAGTGGGAATTAGTGAAGTTCGGTGGCAGGAGGAACAAGACTTTTGGTCAAGTGAATACAGGGTTATAAATACAAAATCAAATAGTGGTAATGCAGGAGTAGGTTTAGTAATGAATAAAAAAATAGGAGTGCGGGTAAGCTACTACAAACAGCATAGTGAACGAATTATTGTGGCCAAGATAGACACGAAGCCTACGCCTAATACAGTAGTACAAGTTTATATGCCAACTAGCTCTGCAGATGACGAAGATATTGAAGAAATGTATGATCAAATAAAAGAAATTATTCAGATAGTGAAGGGAGTCGAAAATTTAATAGTCATGGGTGACTGGAATTGGTCAGTAGGAAAAGGGAGAGAAGGAAACATAGTAGGTGAATATGGACTGGGGGGAAGAAATGAAAGAGGAAGCCGTCTGGTAGAATTTTGCACAGAGCATAACTTAATCATGGCTAACACTTGGTTCAAGAATCATAAAAGAAGGTTGTATACATGAAAGAAGCCTTGGAGATACTAAAAGGTATCAGATAGATTATATAATGGTAAGACAGAGATTCAGGAACCAGGTCTTAAATTGTAAGACATTTCCAGGGGCAGATGTGGACTCTGACCACAATCTATTGGTTATGAACTGTAGATTAAAACTGAAGAAACTACAAAAAGGTGCTAATTTAAGGAGATGGGACCTGGATAAACTGAAAGAACCAGAGGTTGTACAGAGTTTCAGGGAGAGCATAAGGAAACAATTGACAGGAATGGAGGAAAGAAATGCAGTAGAAGAAGAATGGGTAGCTTTGAGGGATGAAGTAGTGAAGGCAGCAGGCGAGAAACTAGGTAAAAAGAGGAGGGCTAATAGAAATCCTTGAGTAACAGAAGAAATATTGAATTTAATTGATGAAAGGAGAAAATATAAAAATGCAGGAAATGAGGCAGGCAAAAAGGAATACAAAGTCTCAAAAATGAGATCGACAGCAAGTGCAAAATTGCTAAGTAGGGATGGCTAGAAGACAAATGTAAGGATGTAGAGGCTTATCTCACGAGGGGTAAGATAGATACTGCTTACAGGAAAATGAAAGAGACCTTTGGAGATAAGAGAACCACTTGTATGAATATCAAGAGCTCAGATGGAAACCCAGTCCTAAGCAAAGAAGGGAAGGCAGAAAGGTGGAAGGAGTATATAGAGGGACTATACAAGGGCGATGTACTTGAGGACAATATTATGGAAATGGAAGAGGATGTAGATGAAGACGAAATGGTCGATAAGATGCTGCGTGAAGAGTTTGACAGAGCACTGAAAGACCTGAGTCAAAAAAAGGCCCCGGGAGTAGACAACATTCCATTAGAACTACTGATGGCCTTGGGGGAGCCAGTCCTGACAAAACTCTACCATCTGGTGAGCAAGATGTATGAGACAGGCGAAATACCCTCAGACTTCAAGAAGAATATAATAATTCCAATCCCAAAGAAAGCAGGTGTTGACAGATGTGAAAATTATCGAACTATCAGTTTAATAAGTCACAGCTGCAAAATACTTACGCGAATTCTCTACAGACGAATGGAAAAACTGGTAGAAGCGGACCTCGGGGAAGATCAGTTTGGCTTCCGTGGAAATACTGGAACACGTGAGGCAATACTAACCTTACGACTTATCTTAGAAGAAAGATTAAGGAAGGGCAAACCTACGTTTCTAGCATTTGTAGACTTAGAGAAAGCTTTTGACAATGTTGACTGGAATACTCTCTTTCAAATTCTGAAGGTGGCAGGCGTAAAATACAGGGAGCGAAAGGCTATTTACAATTTGTACAGAAACAAGATGGCAGTTATAAGAGTCGAGGGGCATGAAAGGAAAGCAGTGGTTGGGAAGGGATTGAGACAGGGTTGTAGCCTCTCCCCGATGTTATTCAATCTGTATATTGAGCAAGCAGTAAAGGAAACAAAAGAAAAATTCGGAGTAGGTATTAAAATTCATGGAGAAGAAATAAAAATGTTGAGGTTCGCCGATGACATCGTAATTCTGTCAGAGACAGCAAAGGACTTGGAAGAGTAGTTGAAGGGAATGGACAGTGTCTTGAAAGGAGGATATAAGATGAACATCAACAAAAGCAAAACGAGGATAATGGAATGTAGTCGAATTAAATCGGGTGATGCTGAGTGAATTAGATTAGGAAATGAGACACTTAAAGTAGTAAAGGAGTTTTGCTATTTGGGGAGTAAAATAACTGGTGGTGGTCGAAGTAGAGAGGATATAAAATGTAGACTGGCAATGGCAAGGAAAGCGTTTCTGAAGAACAGAAATTTGTTAACATCGAGTATAGATTTAAGTGTCAGGAAGTCGTTTCTGAAAGTATTTGTATGGAGTGTAGCCTTGTATGGAAGTGAAACATGGACGGTAACTAGTTTGGAATAGAAGCTTTCGAAATGTGGTGCTACAGAAGAATGCTGAAGATTAGATGGGTAGATCACATAACTAATGAGGAGGTATTGAATAGAATTGGGGAGGAGTTTGTGGCACAACTTGACAAAAAGAAGGGACCGGTTCGTAGGACATGTTCTGAGGCATCAAGGGATCACAAATTTAGCATTGGAGGGCAGCGTGGAGGGTAAAAATCGTAGAGGGAGACCAAGAGATGAATACACTAAGCAGATTCAGAAGGATGTAGGTTGCAGTAAGTACTGGGAGATGAAGAAGCTTGCACAAGATAGAGTAGCATGGAGAGCTGCATCAAACCAGTCTGAGGACTGAAGACCACAACAACAACACCTCAATGGAGTACGACAAAACTTTGATTTTGGCCACAGAAACAACTTTTTGGGACTCCATTATCAAAGAATCGGTTGAAATACGCATCGCGGGAAATCTGATGAACCGTGACAGTGGTAATCAATTGAATAACGCGTGGAACCCTCTCATCTCTGAAATTTGCTCGAGACGAAGACGTCAGAAGACTTCGATAGCTGCGGCCAACGACAATGCCGACGGCACCTGAATCGTGCAGTTACACCAGAGAGGGCGCTGCCGCTGGGCGGTGTGGTCCTGTCTCCGCGACCGCAACGCATGCACAGGCTGTACCACAACGCACTTGTAAGACGGAGCGGAGAACGTTTTCGCTCTCCTGTTCGTCGAGAGGTGTGATTTTAGTTGTGTGCTGGTCTTGTACATAGTGTTACTGCCAGTGATTGTTATGTGCTACGCTGTCCGTCGATACTTTTGTGCTCCGGTCATACTTCGACTTGTGTTCTTTTAGTTGTCCCAATGTATGTTTTTTTGTGTGACAACATGTTTTCTCCTTTACGTTATTTTTAAATGTCTTCTGTTGAATGTTTTATGTCTTTCGGCTGAAGAGCAGTGCATAGGCTGCTGCCAGCCCGCCCCTATGGGGAATTGAAGTACAATAAAAAATAAAATAAAAAAGTCTTCGTCAGTCCTCGTTCTGCTCACCTGAAGATGGCTGGCAGCTGTCGAGCCAAAATATCGTGCAACGAAATTTACGACGACCGGCTGCAAGCCCGAAATCTTTTTGAAAAATTTCGTCAATGCTGGAAATTCCAGCAAACTCCCGATATATAAATCGGACCGCATGCGGAAGCGTATGTGAAAAATGTAGGGAAGCGTAAGCAGAGGTCTGTTGCTTATTAGTGGCCGAACAACCCCATGACTTCTGGGGGAGGTTTTACCGTTGTTTCACCACGTGTTGAAGACATTCACCACAGCATTCATCGAACACCCGACAAGTCGTGCAGTTTCCGAAATGCTCGTGCCGAGCCTCCGGGCCATCACAATCTGCCCTCGGCCAGACTCAGACCGCGCGCCTTTCCCATTCCATACACGGACAGCGCGGTCACCGATACCACATACACCATGCGTGTATCTGACTAGGAGTCATTCCTCGTCAGGTGACGCTGCTATCTCCTGGTCTGGTTTATATAGTAGGTCTGTGGTCGTAATGTTGTGGCTGATGAGTGCACACTTATTGCAGTGATTACTGTAATAATCTGTCATCTCATTATTGTCTTAGTATAATGTAGTTCTCATATTAAACGAAAAAGGATGTGCCAAATGGCTTGCCACTTTTCACATTAATATACAATTTAACACCGAAGGTCTCAAAGTACTTCCCTGACTCACACTCGGAGCTACTTCTACAATGTCGATGACTCTCCATCTCAGAGCTACTTCGAGCGGTTCTCGGCGCTTCAGTCCGGAACCGCTCCGCTGCTACGGTCGCAGGTTCGAATCCTGCCTCGGGCATGGATGTGTGTGATGTCCTTAGGTTTGTTAGGTTTAAGTAGTTCTAAGTCTATGGGACTGATGACCTCAGATGTTAAGTCCCATAGTGCTTAGAGCCATCAAAGCTACTTCTACAATGTCGATGACTCTCCACCTCAGATGCAGCAAGTTATACGATTGTACTTTTGATAATAAGTAGGTGTGATACTGACTCAAATGCTTGTCGAAAATCGAGAAATACTGCAGCTGCATGACTACCTTGATCTAAGGATTTCAGCACGTCATGTGAGAAAGTGTGAGTTGGGTTTCACATAAACGATATTTTCGCAATCCTTGGTGGCTGACATATAGGAGCTCATTCATCTATGAAAGAAGTGACTTACAAAACACTCGTTCTACCAATTTTTGAGTATTGCTCACCATTCTTGGACTGTTAACAGGTTTAGTTTCTAGATGAGACAAAGAAGATCCAGCATTGATGTAATAACCAGGAAAAAAACAATAAAATGCTCTATTACTCCAGTCTCTGATCACAAATGAATTCGTTATAAGATGACCGGTTATCACTTTAGGACATGGTGTAAAAAAGATCTGAAGATGGTCATTACAGACCGGTCATCGTCTAAAGAATTCATTCGTGATCAGAGACTGGAATAATAAAGCATTTGACAGTACTGGATCACTGTTTGTAAACGCCATTATGTCGCAGTTGGTGAATAACACAATAAATGTATCACCATTCTACGGTTTACTGAGACAACATTGACACAAAATAATTCTGTTAGCAAGTGCCAAGATGTAGATGAACATTTTATGGAAAATTACTCATATATCAATTGAGGGTGCTTATACCAATGTCCAGGAAGTGCAAGTGAAGTACAGAATTCCGGTGGAAATCACAAGTCCGTTGATATACTGAGCTTGTGAACGTGAAGTCCAAGTTCCACTATAGCATTCGGATTCTAAATCCAGAGCGCAGCCAGATCAACATCGAGCAGCACGTCCACCACAGCGTAGCGCTTCCTAGTTGTGGAGTAGAAAACAGCACGATGAGAACTGGCCTGCAGACGTCAGTAGCGGCGTTAAATAACGCTCCATAGTTAACGGAGTCCCCTCGGTGGAAAATATCCAGTAAGAACAAAAGTAATTATAGACAACAAGATAGATAGATTCAAATTTCTAGGAGCTATGTTGTCGTACAGGGGAGACCTACAGTAGATCAAAATGACAAAATTGAGAAATTGAACTACTTAAATGGCACTAGCGGAAGAGTACTCCAACGTAAAGTAACAACAGAAATATATCTAAAATTTTATAAAATTGTGTCAGTACCAACATTACTACATGGAAGTGAATGAAGAAGAAAGGTAAAATAACATTACAAGCCAATGAAATGAAATTCCTCAGGTACATAGCAAGATACACCAAGCTAGACCACAAAAGACATACATATATCAGGAAGGAATTAAATATTTTCGATGTAAACAGTGAGGTCGACGAATACCGACAAAAATGGATGTCTCATCTTTTACGAATGGACAAATGAAGATTACCACTACATTTTTGGCTATATACTCCGCAAGGTAAAAGATGCATTGGAAGACCTGCAAAACGATGGAAGGATCAGGTGCAGCTGCAACAGACTGAGGAATAGCTTATGCATTACGGAAGAAGAAAAAGAGATAACGGAGCCAGCGGCTGAGTATTATGGATGGCTACTCGCCGTGGTTTGAAGTGAGCAGGTGCGAAGGCGGCATGCGACGCTAGCAGCGGGCAGGCCGCGGAGAAGTGCGGCCAACGATGCGCTTCTCGGCCGCGCGAAATAGCGCGCCGCTGCTCAGTACGGAGACTGGTAGTGGTGGATACCATATCAAAGTGACGCGTTTCATCGTGGTGTCGCTGGTAAGCGCAGAGCGTTACCGAAATACTCATCGAACTCCACTGACAGACGCTGTAGGAAAGGCTTTTTGCACTGCGATGGGATTTGCTTATGAAATTACGAGAGTGTGCGTTCCAAGACGAGTCGGTCGCCGTACTATCTTGTCCCACAGAAGTCTCACGAAAGACTTGGCATAATGGGGCTTACCGACAGGCGTTATTTCCATACACCACTCACGAGTGGAACGAGCGAGGGGGAAATGATAGATGAAACACAATTACCCTCTGTCACATATCGTAATACAGTTTACACAGTATGGATGTAGAAGCTTTTTTTATCTTGAGTTTTCTGTGGTTTATAAAGTGCTGAGAAACGATGGGCTAGCGTGTACCCAGTGCTTACACTACGCTTGTCCGCCCTATTCTGGAGTACTGCTGTGCGGTGTGGGATCCGCCTCAGGTGGGACTGACGGATGACATCGAAAAAATACAAAGAAGGGCAGCTCGTTTTGTATTATCGCGAAATAGGGGAGATAGTGTCACAGGCATGATACGTGAATTGGAGTGGCAATCATTAAAACAATGGCGTTTTTCTTTGCGACGGGGTTTTCTCATGAAATTTTAATCACCAGTTTTCTCCTCCGATTGCGAAAACATTCTGTTGGCACCCACCTACATAGGGAGAAATGATCATCACGATAAAATAAGAGAAATCAGGGCTCGCACCGAACAATTTAAGTGCTCGTTTTTCCCGCGTGCCGTTCGAGAGTGGATCGGTAGGGAGGCAGCAGAAGGTGGTTCATTGAACCCTCTGCCAGGAACTTTATTGTGAACAGCAGAGTAATCACGGAGATGTAGGTGTAGACACTGCTACGCAGACAGTTGACACCCCTTGTTGATCTTTGTCTGTGGTAATGGTCTACTTCAACGATTTTCATTATGGATGGCTATATTGCCGAATCAGGAGCTTTTAACCAACAGTATGTAACTTTGTTACAATTTTAGATCGAAATCCTATTCCATTGTTAACGGGCATGTTTACTTGATTCTAACTGAGTACAAGGCCACAATATTAAAACAAGTATTCGTTGGGAATACGGCGCTATGTTTAAGGAAATGAATAGACTCAATCGCTGGAGTGATTTTCGATGGGCGAGTGTTACCTGGGAACGTGCCACATTATCCTCCTTACCTTACCTTTTTGCTACAAAAGTGGCGAACAAAGCTAGAAGAAGAGAGATAGTAAATACCATTTAGCTCCCAGGTTTAAAGTAGTTTTACATATACATCAGTGGTGCTTCATTGCTGACAAAGTAGAACATGGTCTAATTGTCGCAACGGTAGGGGATAGTCGCATTATGCGACACTGAGTCCAAGTATCAATATGCTGAGACGCCACACGGATGCCAGATGATGGTCAGACATAACGTGACCAGAAAACCGCTCGATTTCTGCCGAGATACAGAGAGCACGACGGAGTAAAGCCGCCGACGACATTTGTCCAGGCTAAACACTTGACATTACGGGAGAACGAGTCAGACACTGAAATATTATGAAGTACCAGACGTATACGAAGAGAACGGGAGGCTAGCTGAAAAGCGCCTGTGACCAAGGGATTAAGTGTGTGGTATCGCAGAGCTCTGCGAAGCGGGGCCACTGGACTGCAGGCTCGGGATGAGCAACATGTGTCATTGAGATATCGAGGTTTATTACGAAATATCGATGATTCACTGCGATGATGATGAGTTTATGATTATGCTGCACTATGGAAGATGATGAAGTTTTAGGCGCTTTATTGAAGTATTCTAAGAATGAAGTTTGCGTGTCATGGTTGTAATGGATTCGTTTGAGTGACAGAACAATGGCTTTTTTTTCACTCATCATGTCTGAGAATGTGAACATAGCAATGCTACCACTGATGCCTTTCCGTTCGTAAATAGTTCTCCTGATTTGTTATCTCGTAGTGACAAGGCGACAGAGTGGATTAATGTAAATGAGTTTTTACAGGTCAAAAAGTGTCTGGTTTTTGATTATGAGTGCCGGAGGATGTATGGTATTGTTTTGTAAGTTAATGCAGGGTGTAACTTAACGAGATAAACGACAAATTTAAAATTAATTATTAGAGGTACGAAACGCATATTTTACCAGAATGCTGAGACTGGAATGTCTTTATGTCATACATTCATGGAGAGGCATTGGGTCGACGTCCCCAATGTACTCATGGACAAAGGTTAGTAGCCTTATCATGCAAGTATTAAGTGTAAAGGCTGGCGACGTTATGCTGGTAGGATGCCTTCCTGATTCCACTCCCTTCTCACGACGTGGAACGACACAGATGCTAACCTGATCGAAAATAAACAGTAGAAATTTTTTGTGCAAATTAGGATCTAAACTCTCTGCGTTGTGAGACAGTGAACGGAGTGTAGGGGGAGGTCATGCAAAGCTGAAAGGTTATATAAGAAGTGTTCACTCCAAATCCCTGCACGAGAACGTAAATTGTAAACAAATTATAAATGTATTAGTGTATCCTCTGCAGCTATACTCTCAAGCAGCAAACCAATGGACCAGATTTACGCCGGCCGGGGTGGCCGAGCGGTTCTAGGCGCTACAGCCTGGAACCGCACGACCGCTACGGTCGCAGGTTCGAATCCTGCCTCGGGCATGGATGTGTGTGATGTCCTTAGGTTTAAGTAGTTCTAAGTTCTAGGGGACTGATGACCTTAGAAGTTAAGTCCCATAGTGCTCAGAGCCATTTTTGAACCACAGTTACCTATGGACGGTACGGGACACAATTACAGCCCAGAGTAGTAACCGATGCGCAGTCACGGGCAACTCGCACGGTCAGCGTCCTGTCTGCACAACAGCCCCAGAAGCAGCAAGAAGAGTCCAGGCCAAACGGGACTGTGCCACTGAATAACTCCCAGGAAGCTTCCACGGTTTGATGCACTGCTGTGTGACAACTGTATGACTTTGGTTATTGACCCCATTCAAGTTGCTTTAACGCGACGTGGAAACGTAGCATCTTCAGCATGTAATTTTTTGAGAACATGTCTCTCGGGAGTAGAGAGGTTTATTTATTATTTAAAATTGAATATAAACGGTCAAAACCGCA
Source organism: Schistocerca gregaria (assembly GCF_023897955.1). Lineage (NCBI taxonomy): Eukaryota > Metazoa > Arthropoda > Insecta > Orthoptera > Acrididae > Schistocerca > Schistocerca gregaria. Next base: position 255,588,296 of record NC_064927.1, read on the forward strand.
ATAAACATTTTTTTTATATAAGGATACCGGTTTCTGTCAGTTTTAGACCATCTTCAGACCCACAGTGAAATATTTGCATGCAATAGAATTAGAGGTATATAGTAAAATACAAAATACATCTTATGTAAAAATAATAAAAGAAGAAAATATACCCATGATTTGGATGGTGGCTGTGAACGTAACAGGCGCTACACCTATATTTCTGTACATCGCTCATTTTGAACGCCTATTTTCTGGAATGACTGTGAATAACTATGTTCACAGCTTTTTCAACTTCAGTTTTCGTATACTCATTGTTTTATGTCTTTGACTACCTTGATGGGTAACAGATGCTATACTTATTTTGATTTCACTCACATATTTTTTCCCTTTTTGATGCTTTAGGTATCATACTTTATTTACAATCTTGTGAGTTACATGGTTAATGCCATCTGTGGGATTTGACACGTAGTACGACAGTCGTCTGACTTGCATACAGATAGTTGGTAACAACTATTTTGTTTCACAATATGAACTTTTGATTTCACTTATGAAGTGTGATGGGAAGCGATTGTCGGTCATTATCGCCCACAATTTATTTCTATTATCTCGATCTAAAGCTTTTATGAATATAAAACCAATATGGGTATCAAAATTAATTTGTAAAAATTTGTGTGTAAAATATTGTATGTAAAAACACTGTAAAAATATTGTCACTACACGAGCTTGCTATTCCAAATCCAATAAGGAAAAAAAGGAAAGAGAAGGCTGCATGTACGCCATCTCTCTGTTGGCTACGTTAGTCTGCGCTTGTACACTGTTCTACACGTTCTCCGAGTTCGGATTTGAATTTACTCAAGTCTATATTTCTTGTTGTTGATAATGTTGTCGTTGTGGTCTTCAGCCTGAAAAGTAGTTTCATGCAGCTCCCCTTGCTAGTCTGTCTTACGCTAGCCTCTTCAGCTGTGCTTAACTACCGCAATCAACATCCATTTGAACCTGTTTGCTGATTTCAACCCATGGTTTCTCTCCACATACTTTCACTACCAAACTGACATTACCCCTGGTGTCTAAGGACGTGTCTTACCACCCGATCCCTTCATCTAGTTAAGTTGTAACACAAATTTCTTTTTTCCAATTTCTATTCAGCACCTTCTCTATAGATTTTCAATTTACCCATAAATCTAGAGCATGATTCTGTAGCATCACATTTCAAAAGCTTTATTCTTTTCTTATCTGAACTGTTTATCATCCACGTTTTACACTCCAGCCAAATACCTTCAGATATCACCTGACTTAATGAAATCATTCTCTATTACCCATACTTCGGATTGTAATTTTACAAATATGTATATATATTGCGCTCATCTGTTCCAGAGATTTCTTTGTCCTTCTTATTTATGTTATAGACAGGGAACAAGCAAAATAAGTATAAAAATATATGACAAACATATTACTGAGCCTTTTCTGCCAACATATGGGGCAGCTCTGCCCATAAATGATAATGAACATTCCATTACGCTGCGGCAGAGGAGTGTAAATCGTTATGAAACGGGTGTGCAGGTAGGTATCTTGCTATCTATTATCGGTGATAGAAAGAGCTAGAGCATGGACTCTTAATGATGGAGGTTTGATTTTCCTGTAAATATTGACGAATACGTGCGCTGCCGAGTACGTCACACTGGCTGATTAATATGCTCGTTTACCGAGGAAGGTGCCGCAGTGGTTAGCACACTGGACCCGCATTCGGGAGGACGACGGTTGAAACCCGGGTCCAGCCATCCAGATTTAGGTTTCCAACATTTCCTTAAATCGTTCCAGGCAAATGCCGGGCTGGTTCCTTTGAAAGGGCACGGCCGATATCCTTCTCCGACCTTGACACCATCTGAGCTTGGGCTCCGTCTCTAATAACCTCGATGCCGACCGCGGCAGCTGATTTTCTTGTTTGTGGGTCGCTCATGTTCCTTACACCTCTCACCGACTGTTCTAATGTCCTGACCCACGTAAAATATTACAGATTCGCGTGGAAAGCGCTACATACCCGGCCTTGGGAGACGTAGACCGTCTTTTATGAAGAAGACTTTGTATCTTTGTTGACGAAGGGACTGGATTCTCATACGGGAGGAACGTGGTTCAAATATGCGACCTGCCATGCACATTTAGGTTTTCCGTGATTTCTCTAGAACGGTTCTTGAAAATGCCGAAATGGTTCCGTTGAAAGGGCATGCCCGATTCCTTCCCCAGTCCTTACCCAGTCCGAACTATTAAAACCAGTACAGAGGCTTACCTACAATCTTTCTTGCCAAGCGCCATTCGAGAGTGAAACAGTGTAGAGGGGATTATTTAGCGACACCAGAAGTACCTTCTGGCATACATCATTAGGAGTATGATGAAAATGTAGACGAACTTGCGCTGTGTCTCTAACGACTTGTTGTCGCCGTCATGTTAAGCCCTAACATCCTTTCCTCCCCTCCTTCCTTCTTTGTTGACGGAAGCGAAATACAGTGAATGCCATTTTTCCGTAGGAGTCTGCCTACTTTTCCCGAGGTGGATAAGCGATTCATGCTTTTAAATAACGAGTATAGTTGAAGCAAGAACGCCTAACAGCAAGCGTAGCAGCGCGTGATGAAGACGACTTGGTCGGTCGTTGAAATATTGAGCACAAAATGACATCTACAACTCGGCTGAACACGCGGAAGTCCACCACTATTCTATTACGCCGAGAAAACCTGAGAGGCCTGAATACGTCCATCATATCTACATTATTTTATCTCCTCGGTGCGACTGCGGTCAAGAGGCAGACCTAAAGCACATTACTGAGGGAACATCAGCAACGCCTGGAACACCAGTTAGCGATCTCAGTCCCTCCGCTGTAAGCTAGATACGGATCCTAGAGGGGGTACGCGGAGTCATTATCTCCCTACCACCAAAAATTTTTTTATGAAAGTGGTTATTATTTTACGTATGAAGCACGATTAAAAAATCGTCTGTCCTTTTTTTAATTTCGAAATAGTTCCCATTAGATACTATTCACTTATGCCAGCGCTTTTTGCAATCTCCAAAGCATTTCTGTCGCAAGGGACTATGTTTGGCCGATATGGTGCCTGGGGCGTCATTAAAGTGTTGTTTTTGGTCAAAAATTAACTATCAAACAACGGAGTATGAGCAAGTGTCTTATCGTCTTCCAAAACCCGAGGTTTGTTAGGCCGTAAGTCTGAGTGTTGTTTTTCCGGGTAGCTTCACGTAAGCGGCATTGAATTAGTATGTAATACTGAAGCGCAGTCTCTGAGACACTGCGTTGACGATCAACAGCCGCATTCAAATAAGAATGAATTCGTAACTTGCGATTTATGGAACCGTATCAGATGAAGGATATATCAGAAGAAAATGAAAATCAGGATAACGGGACAAATAGAGATTTTTGCCGAGATGTGCTCGGATAGCCGGGGAGGTCAGGGCGATCGCTTGCGACAAGCGAGAAATTCGAGTTCGAGCCCCGGTGCGTCACAAATTTTCATTTCTTTCTTAAATATTATATATACGATGCGCAGTCATAATCGCAGCTTACGAGTTTATTTTTAATTGTAAGTAGTACATAGCTATTTTTTCATCTTGTAGTAAGAACTCACGGTGCACAATGTCACTAAAGTCGGAGAACAACCTTCACACTTGATCGCACTTGTCAAGTTTTTTTTTTATTTTTCTATATTTTTTCCAATCCAGAATTCTTCCACAGGGGCAATTGACTAAGACTTAGATCCAGAATTCTTCCGCTGTGACGACTGAGCCTTAGTTTCGACATCATATCCGTGAATCCGTATTTCATCACCTGTTACGTGGCATTACAGTAGTTCTGCATCGTTGTTGACTTTATCTAACACTTCGTGAGCAACTTGTATTCGTAGCTGTTTTCATTCGATAATTTTGGATCAATTTTTACTGTTACACGTTTCGTACCCAAAGCAGACGAAAAATTTTCATGGCATGAGCGAATTGATAAAGCAATATGAACAATGACTTCTCTGATTGTGACTGGGTACAGTTCAGAAACAGTTCTTTCACTTTTTCCTCTGTTTCATGGGCTGATAATGTGCTGGGCCATATAGAGCGCTCGATATCTTCAGTGTCTTCGCTGCTCTCATAGAAATGCTTATACCACTCGTAAACCCTTATTTCACTCATTACAGACTCACCAACAGCAATATTTAAGCAATGGAAAATCCAGGATGGAATGTAACAATATTGTTAAAATAGCAATATTTAACATTCCTGAAACTTTGCTGCACTTACCTTCTTGCAGCAAAAATTCATATAACTTCTCCGAACCATTCAATACAAAATAAGTAATCGCCGCTTCTAGCAAAACACTTGTAGTGTTTTTGACAGCTAACAAGACACAAAACATCCATTATTGTTGAAAGTGTCCAGAAAAAAGTAGTTATATCCGGAACGAAACTAAGGCACTGCAGAAAGGAAAAGAGCTTCATTTCAGACGGGAAAACTGAAAAGAAAAAAGCAGTTTCGACATGCACATGATCGTGCAGCCATAGAGTACATACCAGTGTTCACAGTCGTAGCGCTTTGTGACATACTTGTAATTGCCAGTGCACACTTCGGTTTTATACTGTAAAAATTATGACACTACCGAATTTGTGATAGTTTGTTGTTATTATACTGTGGTTCTTAAATCAACTGCGGAACACATTTTTTTTCTGAAAGTTTTCGAAGTATGCTTTTCAAACTCTATATTTTTTTGAACTGCAGTTTCTTGGACGTTATTCTAAAGGAATGAGCTACTTACAGATGTAAAAAAAATTATTGTTATTATGATTAATGTTGTTATTATTATTATGTTAAAATGTTTTGTATATATTTAGCGGTATTCAAATTATATATTATTATTATATGAAAACGTTTTGTTCATTTTAGAGTGCAATTATATCAATCGTAGACATCCGTGACACGTTGAAAGTGAGGATTACGGCAAGTTATATGGCGGGAGGGATTGAAGGAAGAGACGACCCAAGTACGATCTAGCGTTATCGCAAGAACGATCTCATGCTGTTGTTCTTCCTGCAATCAGTTTAATCACGGAAGATTTAAGCAGAATATTTACCGATTTTTCGTTAAAAAGAAGTGTGTATCCTAATTTTCGTGGACAGGCCTCTACAGGACGTTCGTTAGGTAACACCACTATTAATTCGTATTACGCGCTTTTGGACTCGGGAAACTTCGCCCGTAAACCTCAAACCACACACACACGCACGGGAAACTTCATCGAGCGAAGTGTAGGAGTGATTAACACACTGGACTCGCATTCCGAAAGACAATGAATCATATCAGCGTCTGGTCATCCTCTTAGTTTTTCCGTAATTTCCCTAAACCACTCCAGACAAATGCGGGGAAGGCTTCTTTGAAAAGGCACGACCGATTTCCTTCACCAGCCTTTAAACAACCCGGGCTTGTGCTTCGTCTCCAACGACCTCGGTCTCAACGAGACGATGTTAAACACTAATATTCTTTCCTTTTTTCACGAGAACTTTAGCTTGGTGAGTTACCTCAAAAAATGATTCCGTATGACAGTATGAGATGAAAGTAAGCAAAGTATCAGCTTTTCATTTTTATTTCACGTATGTGTGGGTTCGAGATAAAAAAAATAGAAAAAAGTTTACTTAGGTGCTATGGTCCTCTCAATTGAATTTTTTTTGTCAAGTTTTAATCCAAAGAGCTTGAGAATGTCGACTTCATCTATCTGCTTGTTGCAGTATTTTAAACATATACTGGGAGGAAACCTCCAACAAATTCTGACCTGAAGTAGTGCTTAGATCGTGCTGTACTTAATTGACTAAAAAGTGGGCAAGGTTGGCCAAGGATAGACGTGGGATTCACTGTAAGTGCAGGAACTTGCAGATGAGAAAAAGTCGATAAACAATGCATACTGCTACGTAAAAGAATGGAAAGGAATTGGCAGGATAGCCCACCTGGACTCTCGTACCCTTCGCACGGATCCAGTCCAGTGAGAGCTACAGAGTCTCCCCAGTCTTCAGTGAGGCGGCGACTGCTATGGTGGGCGTCGCCCGCGATAGCGGCCGCCGGTGACGGGTCGGGGTGGTGCGGTGGGCGGCTGCCGGCTGCCAGATAGGCGCGGCTGCTGGCGCACAAGCGGCCAGTCCGCCCTCAGCAGCGGCGGCGAACCTACAGTGCGCCAGCAGCCGCGCCACAACAGGTAAGAGCGCGCCGGGCCCTCACGTGGAAGCCACATCTGCCATCACGCTTGTACACAGTGTAGAAATACCGGACTAGGGATTGAATATATTTTGAGGTGATTTACTTCACTTTGGGGAGTTCGGTAATCTATTCAGCCAACCCGGATAGCCGAGCGCATTAGCAAACCGCTTCCGGGATTCCAGGAGGCGTACCGGCTCTGGATCGCACCCACCGGCAGATGAACGACGAGAGCAGTTGTGCAGGCCAGTCGGAATGTGGTTTTTAGGCGCTTTCTCACATCCGACTAGGTGAAATTTGGTGCTAGTACCCACTTCCTGCCACATTCAATCTCGGCGAGTGAGGGGGAGAGGGGGAGTGGGGAAGGAAACGGCATCCGGTCACTCTCTACCCCTAAAGTCGCCAAATCCGGTATGAGATGCCGACCCCTTGAAGACACGAGATAGGACCAGCAAAAAGAAGGCTTGATAATCCATTCATATGTTTCATTAATGGCATTTAAGTCACACGTAATTGTTCAAGTTCATCTTCAGCTTTGCTTGTGGAAGTCTAGGTCAGCTGAAACACTGAGGTACATAAAATAATCCAGTATCATATCGACAGTCAGTAGTGTTACTATAACAATAAAATATGCCAGTTCTTGTGTATACCTAATAAGAAGGCCAAATATACAGTAAGCTAAGATTCATGTCTGCCCAACGAAAACCAAGTAATCCACGAAAACCTTCAAAGGATCGAACCAATCTCACTTGGAGTTATAAGCACACGATAATTGGTATGTTGTTGTTGCTGTGGTCTTCAGTCCTAAGACTGGTTTGATGCAGCTCTCCATGCTACTCTATCCTGTGCAAGCCTCTTCGTCTCCCAGTACCTACTGCAACCTACATCCTTCTGAATCTGCTTAGTGTATTCATCTCTTGGTCTCCCTCTACGATTTGTACCCTCTACGCTGCCCTCCAGTACTAAATTGGTGATCCCTTGATGCCTCAGAACATGTCCTACCAACCGATCCCTTCTTCTACTCAAGTTGTGACACAAACTCCTCTCCTCCCCAATCCTATTCAATACCTCCTCATTAGTTATGTGATCTACCCATCTAATCTTCAGCATTCTTCTGTAGCACCACATTTCGAAAGCTTCTATTCTCTTCTTACGAGCCGGCCACGGTGACCGAGCGGTTCTAGGCGCTTCAGTTTGGAACCGCGCGACTGCCCCGGGCATGGTTGTGTGTGAAGTCCTTAGGTTAGTTAGGTTTAAGTAGTTCTAAGTTCTAGGGGACCGATGATCTCAGATGTTAAGTCCCATAGTGCTCAGCGCCATTTGAACCAATTTCTTCTTACGATGTGGTCACGTTTTATATCACTTGAGGACTTCGATATTTCGGTTGAGCTGGACTGCCAGAAGCACGTCTGTAGATGAAAATGGGTAATTTAGAAATTGACGGTGTGGTCACGATTATGTTTGGTTTGTGGGGCGCTCAACTGCGTGGTCATCAGCGTCCGTACAAAGTCCCAATGTTTACACAGTCCAATCTAGCCACTGTCACGAATGATGAGGATGATGAAATGATGTGGATAACACAAACACACAGTCCCGGACAGAGAAAATCCCCAACCCTGCGGGGAATCGAAGCCGGGAACCCGTCGTCCAGAGGCAGCAACGCTAGCCACTACCCCACGAGCTGCGGACTAGAAATTGACCGAATGAATGAAATACTATCAGTATGGCAACCGAATGGATTATCCAGTCACATTATATGAACCAATACATCACCTAGTATGCTGTAGGACCACTCATGCTAGACAGAACTCCCTGCGTGTGAATAGTAACACAGAGTAATGGTGGACACTCTATGTGGAGGTTGTGAGATTCAGTTCGAGGACTGGTTCACTTATACACAGCTAAGGCAATCGAGGATGCACAAAAGAATTAAAGGGTCACGATTTTGAAACATCGTCATTCTCCTCCATTTCAAAGTTACCTAGAACCTTCATCTGCAATGGCGCAAAAGCGACACATGCTTATAAAGGCAAGAGCTGTGAAGTTCACGTGAGGTGTGAGGTGGGTTAATGATGGCACAATGGCACCAAGTTTCAACGCAGTTCAGGCCAACGCCACCGATGGCGTGTCACACGATGAGACGGTCCTCACGCTAACAACCACTGCTCACCCCTTCTCTTCCCACCACTGCCATGCAGCTCAGAATAGCTACGCCCAGCGTTCAAATCACGCGTTTTTCCTATGGGTGGTCGAGAAAAACATTCGAGACACAGCGCCTCTGAGAATCGACGCGAAAAGGCATCAGGAGGTGGCATAAACGGCGTCAATATAACCTCCCCTTCCTTGGCGCATTCATTTACACACATTTCACAGTCGTAAACGGCAGACTGCAATATGATATGCAACACAACGACGTTCTTGGCCACACTTGGTACTGACACTCTCCTTTACGATTTAACACCTCTCTGGGTATATAGCAAGGCTGCAACCATTCTTCTGATATATAGAGAGGAACCACTTGTGACAAGTCAAAACCATTCTACGAAATTTGAATGTGATGCGAAGCAGCAAAGGGTATTTATGCTTTTTCCGTCCTGTTTTGTACTCCCCTGTGTTGTGGCGAAGGGGGTTGCGATACTCACATATTCATGAATACAACAGGGAAGTGTCCCTCTGAGACCCTACCAGTTCGTCAATACCATTGGTGTTATTCACACACCTTTGTTGAACAGTGCAAAATGTGTATGTACAACGACAACCCTTGACCTATTCTCAGGCACCTGCATATGGGCAACCTGTTGGACACCGTACAGCTGAGTCACGCTACACTGCTACTCCAGCACTTGCTTGTAGGCGTGCGGAATTTTAGGGGTATAGAAGGGGTTAAGTGTCCACTTTTGCCTAGGAAGTGGCCAATGGTTGTCTCTGCACAGGTAAGTTTTTAAAGTGCTGGACAAGGGATGCACAGATGGCGCAGAGGGTGTTGCTGCACTAGGGTGGGGGTGGGGGACGTCCCACAGGGACCGTTTGCCGATTTATTCATGCACATATCAATGTTGCACACTGGGATCACGTTTCAGGACGGCGCGAAACAGGACTTCTGAAAAAACGTAACACCCTCTGCAGCTTAGGATAACAGTCAAATTTCATCGAATGTTCTGAACCACATCTGTACTTTATGCCAGAGCAAAAATTACGGTTGCACTTCACTCCAAAAGGGTGAGATCAAGTTCAATGGGGTAGCAGCCCCACTGCAGCCCCACGGTGTCTTTAGAGAAGAGTTGAATCATCCGGGAAGTGTCAGCAGTGTCAAAAATTGTCAGAAACGTCGTTCTGTTGGACATACTGAAGAGCGTCATTGAGTCGCAGAAAATTTTGCAAATTTGTGGTAAGATCTTGTGGGACCAAACTGCTGATGTCATCGGTCCCTAAGCTTACACACTACGTAATCTAACTTAAACTAACTTACGCTAAGGACAAGACACACACCTACGGCCGAGGGAGGATTCGAACCTCCGACGGGAGGAGCCACGCGAACCGTGACAAGATGCCTTAGAGCGCGTGGCTACCCCGCGCGGCATTCTGTCGCACATAGGACTGCAAACTGTCTTTTTCGACTGTGAAATGTTCGTAAATGAAAGTCATAAGGGAAGGGGTGGTTTAGCTGGCACCGTTTATGCCATGTCCTGAGGATTTTTCGTATCGATTCTAAGCGGGTATATGTCTGAAATGTTTTCCTCGCCCACCCGCAAGAAAACTCTGGGCGTTACGCTTCTGACCAGAATCGCAGAGTCGTCAAGAGAAGGGTGAGATGTGGGTAATGGGGGAGGATGACGACCTTCCTATAGTGTGACACGTCAGCAGTGGCGTTGGTCAGAAAAGTGATGCACTTTGGTGCCAATGTAACATCAGTAACCCACTGCACACCCCACATCAACTTCTGAGCTCTGGACTGTTTTCCGCATGCGTCGACATCTTGTTGTCTGAAGCGCCGTCCAAGCCGATGGTGACGTCGCTGCGCGTCGCGCTTTCGCACCATTAGAGAAAAGTTGTAGGCACCTCTGAGCTAAATTTCAAACCTTTGCGCCACAATGAGGGAAAATGGGTAGATTTGAAAAAAAAATGGTGCTTTAAATCTTTTACTTAATGTACATCCATTTGAAACTGATTACTGTAGTCAATCCTTTGTCTCCCTACAGTTTTTAGCCCCCACACTTGCCTCCATTACCGAATCTTTCTTCTTGCCTCAGAATTTGTTCTGTTAACTGATTCCTTCTTCCAATTAAATTGTGTCATAAGCTTCTTTTCTCCTCGTCTCGGGTCAATATGCCTTCATTAGCTATTCCATTATACTTTAAAAATTTCAATTTTTTTCACGCCTGTTTATTGTCCATGTCTCACTTTTGTAAAGGCTTCACTCCAGACAGATACCTTTACAAAAAGACATTCTAAAACTTGAATCTATATTCGATGATTACAAAATTTATCTCTTGCAGGAACGCTTTCCTTTTTGCCGCTAGTGTGCATTTTGTATCCTCAATACTTTGGCCACTGTCGTTTATTTTACTGTCCGAACACCAAAACTCGTCTACTACTTTTGGGGCTTCTTCTCGTAACTGACACGGTCCAGTCACATCAATGAGACCACCGCGTATGTTCGGCGTCAAGATGCAATAAACACGCGCAGAAGGCGAGTGGCAGCGCTATTATACTTTGTAAAGCGCGTCGGGGGACGTGGAGACAGTGCAGTCTTTGTCCTAATGCAGAAACGGAGCGAATTATCTGACTCCCACAAGGGCATAGTCATTGGCTTTTGGCCAAAGGTGGAAGAATTTTCAAACGCCTAAATTTGTAAACTACTTACGTGCCACCGTGTTTAATGTGTAGTGCATGACAAAATGGCGGTCTCCAAAACCGGCGCTGAAGCAATTGTGCTCCACCACGGACCATCGACGAAAAGGGTGAACGACGGCTAAGGAGATGTGTACGGACGAATAGACATGCAACTGTTGAGCAGCTGACCGTCCAGATGAACCAAGGCTTACCAACAGTGTCTCCTGCCTGCTCATCGACGATTCAGCGAGCGTTGCTGCATATGGGCCTCAGCACCAGCCGTCGTTTCATGCACCCTGCTTATTGCAGTTCATCGACGCCGAAGGCTGGGATTGCACAGCGACAGGACGTCCCGTCAGCGGCGACAGGTGGCCTTTTCAGACGAATCACGTTTTATCCTCCAGCGAACAGATGGCCGTTGGCGGTGCAAGGCGTGAAACGTCTGGAAGCAAACAATCTGCAACAATCGTCGGAAGTGTCAAGGCCGAAGAAGGGGACGTTATGATCTGGAGAATGTTTTCGTGACATTCCTTGGGTGAATTCGTTATTCTGGAATGCATAATGGATCAACACAAGCATGCATCTATCCCTGAAGACTGCGTCCACCTCCACATGTAGTTTGTTTTTCTCGGCAGATTGGCATTTGAAAGCAGGACAATTCAACATGCCACACTGCTCGATCTGTATGTGCGTGGTTCGAAGAGCACCAGGATGAGTTTACCGTATTGCCTGGTCACCAAACTCTCCGGATTAAAACCCAATCGAGAATCTGTGGGACCACGTCTATCGAGCTGTTCGCGTCATGGATCTTCAACCGAGAAACCTTGTGTAGCTGCCCATGGCACTGGCAGAACCTCACTGACTCTCTTCCTGCATTGCATGAAATGTATTCGAAATTACAAATATGGGCTACCATCAGCTTTGTAATGGAATGATGACAATGAAAGTTTGTGTCGGACCGGGACTTGAACCCGGACTTCCCTCGTCTCAAGAAGCTATCCGAGCACGCTCCTCAGCCAGAACCAAACTTCCATATGTCGTCAAACAAGTGTCCACAACCTTCACTCCTACATTCATTATGTATATTCCCGTACAGAGGAAACATTTTAACTGAATGAGTCTCGTTCGGCGAATAAATACGATGTTGCTGCACCTATCCAAAGGAACATTGCGCCGTAATTCTGAACAATTCAGGCACTTCAAAATCGTACGCTTCCTGCACGTCTCGCGGCCGTGCGCACTGCAAAAGTGGTTATTCAGGCTTTTGACAGGTCACATGAATGTGACTGGACGATGTAATTCCCTTAGCATCGCCTGATTTTTCGAGTACACTTCGTTGCCCTTGTTTACCCTTTTTTCAAATACTACATATCTGATCTTCCATGTCATTTGCTGTCTGTGACAGAACTGCAATGTCGTTTGCAAATATTCAAGTTTTTATTTCTTCCTGCTGAAACTCAATCCTCTTTGTAAATTTCCACTCCGTTTCCTTTACTGCCTGCACAGTGCACAGCCTGAGTTACATGTCGGACACACTACAACCCGGTCTCACGCCCTTCTCATTTACTGCTTACCTTTCGTGGTTCAAATGGCTCTGAGCACTAAGGGATTTAACATCGGAGGTCATCAGTCCCCTAGAACTTAGGACTACTTAAACCTAACTAACGTAAGGACATCACACACATCCATGCCCGAGGCAGGATTCGAACCCGCGACCGTAGCAGCAGCGCGGTTCCAGACTGAAGCGCCTAGAACCGCAAGGCCACTCCGGCCGGCTAATTACCTTTCATGTTCTTCAATTCTGATAATGGATATAGCTTCCCCTTGCTCTCAGCCATTCGCATTACAAGCGTAGCAATGACACACTGTTGAATGTTACGAAGGCAGATCAGTCAGTCATCCATAATTTTCTCATTTTAGCTGCTGAAAAGGCTATGCCGCTCTTCAGGAATTTGTCAGGCTACCAATGGCTTGTTCCCCTGTTCGGCTGCTTGTATTGCTGAGGAATGCAGCCAACCTAACACGGCAAGGTCCATGGTCATGGGGAGCGAGAACAATGATTGGTTTAAATAATTGTTAAAATTTCCATCAATATTATATTCAGGGTATTCCATACTTGTTGAGTCCAACCCGGTTTTGTTCGTTCACAAGACCCAGACGGCATCATATATCAGTTCCCCTGACTTCCCGTGTTTCTAGACTTCCTGAAGACGTTCGATACGGTTCCACAATATCGCATAATGAAATAAATAAAAGCCAACGGAATATAAGACCAGCTTTCTGATTGGACGGAAAAGCTCCTAGCAAACAGAACAGGGCATATCATTCATAATGAAGAAAAATCTCCAGACGTAAAAGTAACTTCTGACGTACCGCAATGGAGTGTACTTTCCTCAATATATAGAATGACATAGTACATAACGTCGGTAGTTCCATGAAAGTATTCGCGCAAGATGCTATTCTATAGAGAGAAGCCAAACTGTAGCAAAGTATAGGAAGATCCGCAGATCATCGACGCTTTTTGTACGGATTGCTAGCTGACCCTCAACATTTTGTTGTTGTGGTCTTCAGTCCGAAGACTGGTTTGAAGCAGCTCTCCCTGCAACTCCATCCTGTGCAAGTCTCTTCATCTCCGAGTAACTACTGCAACCTACATCCCTCTGACTCTGCTTACTGTATTCATCTCTTGGTCTCCCTCTACGATTTTTACCCCACACGCTTCCCTCTAGTACTGAATTGGTTATCCCTTCATGTCTCAGAATGTGTCCTTCCAACCGATACCTTCTTTTGATCAGATCGTACCACAAGTTTCTCTTCTCCTCAGTTCTATTCAGTACCTCATTATTAGTTATGTGATCTAATCATCTTATCTCCATCATTCTTCTGTAGCGCCACATTTCAAAAGCTTCTATTCTCCTCTTGTCTAAACTATTTACCATTTATCGTCCGTGTTTCACTTCCGAAGATGGCTACACTCCATACTAATACCTCCAGAAAGGACTTCCTGACACGTAAATCGATACTCGATATTAACAAATTTCTCTTCTACAGATTAGATTAGATTAGATTAATACTAGTTCCATGGATCATGAATGCGATATTTCGTAATGATGTGGAACGAGTCAAATTTTCCAATACATGACATAATTAAGTTAATTTAACATCATAATTAAGTTAATATAACAATTTTTTACTTTTTTGTTTGTTTAATTTTTTCTTTTTTTATTATAATTTTTTGTTTCTTTTTTTTCTTTTTTTCTTAATTTATATCTAAAAATTCCTCTATGGAGTAGAAGGAGTTGTCATTCAGAAATTCTTTTAATTTCTTCTTAAATACTTGTTGGTTATCTGTCAGACTTTTGATACTATTTGGTAAGTGACCAAAGACTCTAGTGGCAGTATAATTCACCCCTTTCTGTGCCAAAGTTAGATTTAATCTTGAATAGTGAAGATCATCCTTTCTCCTAGTATTGTAGTTATGCACACTGCTATTACTTTTGAACTGAGTTTGGTTGTTAATAACAAATTTCATAAGAGAGTATATATACTGAGAAGCTACTGTGAATATCCCTAGATCCTTAAATAAATGTCTGCAGGATGACCTTGGGTGGACTCCAGCTATTATTCTGATTACATGCTTTTGTGCAATAAATACTTTATTCCTCAGTGATGAATTACCCCAACATATAATACCATACTATACTTGTATCATCAGCAAAGAGAACTAACTTTGCCTCTTCATGAATATAGAATGGCAAGTCATTAATATATAATAAGAACAACAAAGAACCCAAGACTGACCCTTGTGGAATCCCATTCTTGATAGTTCCCCAGTTTGAGGAATGTGCTGATCTTTGCATATTTGAGAACTGCTTATTTCAACTTTCTGCACTCTTCCAGTTAGGTACGAATTAAACCATTTGTACACTGTCCCACTCATGCCACAATACTTGAGCTTGTCTAGCAGAATTTCGTGATTCACACAATCAAAAGCCTTTGAGAGATCACAAAAAATCCCAATGGGTAGTGTTCGGTAATTCAGATCATTCAAAATTTGATTGGTGAAAGCATATATAGCATTTTCTGTTGAAAAATCTTTCTGGAAACCAAACTGACATTTTGTTAGTACTTCATTTTTACAGATATGTGAAGCTACTCTTGAATACTTTACTTTCTCATAAATTTTATATCGTCCCTACTTCGACCATCATGAGTTATTTTGCTTCCCAAATAGCAAAACTCATTTACCACTTTAAGTGTCTCATTTCCTAATCTAATTCCCTCAGCGTCACCTGATTTAATTCAACTTCATTCCATAATCCTCGTTTTGCTTTTGTTGATGTTCATGTTTTCTCCTCCTTTCAAAATACTGTCCATTCCGTTCAGCTGCTCTTCGAAGTCCTTTGTTGTCTCTGGCAAAATTGCAATGTCATCGGCAAACTTCAAAGTTTTTATTTCTTCTCCTTTTACTTTAATTCCTGCTCAGAATTTTCCTTTTGTTTCTTTTACTACTTGCTCAATACGCACATTGAATAACATCGGGGATAGGCTACAACCCTGTCTCACTCCCTTCTCAACCACTGCTTCGCTTTCGTGTCCCACGACTCTTATAACTGCACTCTGGTTTCTGTACAAGTTGTAAATAGCCTATTTCTCCCTATATCTTACCCCTGGCACCTTTAGAATCTGAAAGAGAGTACTCCAATGAACATTGTCAAAAGCTTTCCCTTGTCTACAAATGCTATAAACTTAGGATTGCCTTTTCTTCATCTGTCTCCTATGAGAAGTCGTACGATCAGTATTCCTCGCGTGTTCCAAAATTTCTCCGGAATCCGAACTGATCTTCTCCGTTGTCGGCTTCTACGAGTTTTTCCAGTCTTCTGTAAATGATTCGTGTTAGCATTTTGCAGCCGGACTCATTAAATTGGTAGTGCGGTAATTTTCACACTAGTCAGCTCCTGCTTTCTTTGGAACTGGGATTATTACATTCTTCTTGAAGTCTAGTGGTATCTCGAATGTCTCGTACATCTTTGTCACTAACATAGAGAAATGTAAAGTTTCGCGTACAAATAGGCTGAAAGACTCATTGTATGATTAGCATGACATACACTCACATAAAAACAGACACAGTGTCTTTACGTTATTCTAATCGATTTACTTTATTTCCAGCGACGAATTGATGGATTTTATTACTTAACGACATTGATTTAATCGCCTGGTATGATGTAAATGTTTTTACCAGCGGAAAAATGATCCTAATGGAAGCACACATTAGGTGAATATGCTCCTCTTTATCAAAAGATCGATTGAAAAGTGGGGTGCCAGCTGCTTCATTCTTTCTTCCTCAGGACCTATAAAAATTTTCTCAAAAATGTTGGCATCCGAATATATTCGCGCTCTTTTTAACATGCAAGTTGCCTTTCACTCCCATGAGCTTCCTTACTGTAACTCCCTAACATACATTAGTTCATCGCTTTAAGTCTTTCATGCCGACCCACTCCTAAGTGCTCATTCTCACTCACGCATTTGGCCCGACTCATTGCCGTTATCACTTTGTGTCTGTGAAACTGTCCTGTCTCCTTCCTCACAACGACAGTCACATTCGTTCTGTCCTAGTACTACTGTCTTCTTTCTCTGTCACTGTCTCTTCTTGTTCACTCTTACTGCTACTGTCTCATTCATTCCTACACACTACTATGTCTCTTCTCGCAGTCAGTATCTCTCTCTTTCTCGTTGTCATTTTAATAGACTTTGTCTCTCATTATCACTGGCTCCAACCCACATCCACTTTCTCCTTCTCCTTGTTCCTCTCCCATTGGAATTGTCTCCTTCGCTGTTTTTCTAGCACTTATTTCTCACTGTCAACTATGTTCCACTGCCACTGTGTCTCTCTCTTCCTATAACACTGCCGTTAACTCCTTCGCTCTTTCTATACCACTAGCACTGTATACTATCTTCCAGTACTTGTTACTTCTATGCCTCTTTATTTATTTATTTTTAATTTGTGGTAAGTTCCTATGGAACAGAACTGCTGAGGTCATCGGTCACTAGGCTTACACTCGGCTTAATCTAAATTAAGCTAACTTACGCTTGGGACAACACACACACCCACGCCCCAGGAAGTACTAGAACCTCCGTCTGGGGTAACCGCTCGAACCGTAGCAGAGCGCCTTGGACCGCGTGGCAACCCCTCGCGGCTTCCGTCTCTTTCCCACTGTCATTGTCTCCTTATTTCTCGGCATAAAAAAGCACGAATATGTTCGCATGCCAATATTTTTGCGAAAATGTTTTGAAGTTGCCGAGAAAGGCAGAGTGAGGCAGCTGGTAGCGCTCTCTTCTGCCAGAGTCTTTTAATAAAGAGGAGCATATTCTCCTTTTTTGTGATTCGATAGGAGCATTTTTCAGCCTGCGTCCTAGCAAGACGTCGTTCCTGTTGAGTCGATACGGATGTTTAGCCCAAGTTGGTACAGCATGAATGGCTGCTACCGGCAGTACTCGATCCCACTCCATGCTTCTTCTTCGCTGGACCACCCCATCCGCAGTGTCGTGTAGGGGGCAGGCGTTGAACCCAGTACTGCCGACCTGGTAGACCCGCACCAGGATGAGCTTACGCGTACAGAAGGGTGGTCTGCCAGGAACCCTGGTCGTCGTCTGCCTTCCAGCACTCAGAGATTACAGTACCGGGCACTGCTCTGCTGTTGGTAGTTCAACAGCTCTCCCATCGGTAGAGGTTGGTGTGACACAGCATGGAGTTCGTCAGTGGAGTTTAGCTCTGGGGCACTCCACAGCTGGCTGGTACTACGCCGGTTGATCTGAGACGAGACTCACTAAAACAACATAGTCAAGGAATGGAATGTCGTCGACACGGACTCCATCGTTACCATTGATCTGAACCATTCTCCTCTACTTGGAGCTGGGGCTCCAGTATTTGAAGAGCTCTCCGTAGTTCTGTGACGTGCGGTTTACTAGCGATGGCCGTATGTGGACTCGTTATTCTGCTACCATTGCTTTAATTCTCTCTTAGCAGCTAGTTAAATTGGTCTGTGAGTGTTTCCCCTAGCCGCGTCTATTGCGTATGCGGCATCCCGCTGCGCAAAGGAGCGTGCGTCTTATTTAGCGTAGCCGCTGTCCTTTTCTGTTCTCCCGCTGCGTGTGCTCTCTCTCTCTCTCAGCTAATGCAGAGTTGCAGAATGTGCTGCCCGTCTGTCTCGCCTCAGCGTGCTCCCTCGTTCGCCGCTAATCGTGGCGTAGCCATTATAAGGTAGCTCATCGAGCCTAGTACACGTCCACCGCGGCGCTCGGGCGCCACAGCACAGTTGAGACACCTGAGGATGGGCTTATGAGAACCCGAAACTCATCGTGATACTAAAAGATATTTACAACTCAAGTGGTATTTTCAACCTCTGATACAATGCTCAGTTGCGGTTGTTCTTCTAACAGGTTTTTTTGTGAAACAAATTATTAAAAAAATCACCAGCTCTTGGTGGTAGATGGCGACGTTCTTCGTTTATATCGTGGTTCGAGTCATTGAATTCGTTGTGCTTTAACAATTTTAGTTGTTAACCATTACATGGTTATTTTAATAGTTAACTATGTTGTTTCTTTGCAATGCGCCTTGCGATGAAATCCAGACACTTGCAGGTGGCCATGATGTGTACTTTCGTATGACAGATTACTGATAAATTCGAATCACTTTTGAAGTTGCTAATATAAAAGAATAGTTTTACTTTTATTAATTGTGTGCTTTAACTCCGTTGTGTAGCTAAATTTTTCTTGTTGCTCAAAGATTTAATGCATATACTACAGCTGTCCTACTTCGCTTCCGCCTCTAATTATCGAACTGAACTGAGATTGTGTTCTCACGGAAGCACTACACCCGGTACAGCAAAGGAAAGGCAAAAGGAAGAAGAAACGAACGCATGATTAGGGAATATAATAGAGTGCAGTTAGTGCCTGTGTCCAGAAGAAGGCCATAGTAGGACTGCAGTCGATGGCAGGGGGCGAGGTCCGCGGAATCGACAGCCGAATGCAGGCCGAAAAATCGTATGTGTCAGGTGCTGGTCGTTCGTTGGAGTACGTTGAGATGTATTGGGAAAACGAACTGCAGTGCTTCAGTCATGAGGAAGAACTCTGCAAGGCATCCGACACATACTTCTCAGGAATGCGATCGAATGTTAATAGAGCTTTTGAATGCTTTAGCGTCGATGTGAATGTAACTGCCCAACGCGTGAGTAACACAGGGGTAATCACATTTCTTATTATATATTTTATTTGTTTAAAACAGAGATTCCGGTTTTGTTCACTTTTTTAATTTATGTAGTTGGTTTTTAAGAACTTCCCTAATTACATCTACAGCTGCATAGAGTCTCCGTAATTCAGAATACGGCGCATGTTGGACACTATTGTTTGTAATTCTTGATCAGGGAAAGTGGTCACGTGTGCTGATGGTGCTTAAACTTGGAAACTTGGAAACCTTATAGTCCGATTCATGAACGATGGCGGTCCCCACAGTCGTGGCACGGACGGAGATTGCATTGTTGCCGGTTCCATTATAGTCTTGGATGATTACTAGTACAACTGAAGTTAGTCAAATCTTGACGGCATGAGCTACGAATTAACCAGAGCGAATCCAGTGTCCCATCTTCAATGGGACAGTTACTCCGTGGAGCATCTCTGACTGGTTATATGGAGTTGCAGTAGTGGCAGCCGCAGTGGTAGTCTTATTCATCCATGATCACTTACAAGGATAGTGGGTATGTTTGATTACAATTTCAGAACAACAAGCAATTGCATACTTGCAGGTCCAGCTTGATACGGACGATACAGGTAGTTGGCCGTGACATTATAGGGGGAATCATCCCGGCAGTTGCAGAAGTAGCTTAGGGCAACCACGAAAAACCTAAATAAGGATGGCCAGATGAACATTGGAACTTGCGCCATCACGAATATAAGGCCAGTCTGTTTAAGACAGAGCTGTCTCGTTCGGTTCACCCCTAGTGTACAATACTTTTTAGCAAAGACGTTATTTAATAATACAAAAAGCGAGTGCTACACAGTTTATTTATCTCTCATTCCCAGTCACTACACAAACTACACACACACATTTCGTAGCACAACACTAAATACACTATTACCTAACATCAGGACCATAGTGACGATGCCTGGTTTCAATTTTGCGCGAATGAATCATTTATTATGGTCGCTACGGTGAACTTGTATACAGTGTTTCAGCACACGAATTGGTACTTCATTGAGGCCTTCTTGATCTTCATTCTCCGCTTTCCCCTCTACATACTGAACTGTATGTGGCACTCATCTCTTCTTTCCCTATCGTCTTTGGTGAATTTGATTTTGATTTATTCTCTTGGCGTCTCCTTTGTCACCATGCCTTTACAAGAAATTCTTCACAACGATCTCATCTGGTATGCCTTATTAATATTCCTTTCCTATTCATAAAATCATAACATTTGAAATAAAACGTTTTTACGCACCTTTTTCAGTGTATAGACCTGTACCGCCTCCATACAGTTTTATCATCCGTCAATTAAATACTGTCGGAACCATTTGCTCAGCAATGAGGAATGCAAAGTCCTATGCAGTTTTCGATGCCAAGCGTCCTTTTGGAACGCCCTCCTGCTGCCACGCCAACGAAACCAACCTCAAATTAACGGGAATATTCAAAAATTATTACAACATTCACTGGCTCGGTCACTCAAAATCAACACAAAAATAGGAGACACTAGTTTCGAAATGACCCTTGTAGAATATAATACCGTAGTGACTCCTATGCCTTGTTTTTAAACAGATTCACTACACTTCTACAAAATGCGTGCAATGAATCTAACACTGCCACTGGGCTTCTCTACTGCTAACATAAACGTATTATTGTGATCCCCACATTCTTATTGCTTCGTATTACTACTTACGTTTTTAACCCATGTAGTGTTATGCAGAAGTTTATCACTAACGCTGTAAACTGATACAATCGTTTTTATGGTCCGCACTTTAGTCGGTAAAAATGAAACTTCTACAGGATAGATTTATCTGTCAGTCCGTCCGCTATGATCACTTTCCCACAGAACCGGATAAAGGTGTCGAGTTAAAATGTATGTCAAATACCAAGGTCTACGGTCCCTTGGCGGTGTAATACATTGAAGCTTCTAAGTCAGTGCAATCAAAAGAGAGGGCCATTTATGTCACATATTTTGGGTGTCGATAACTCACTCATCAATTTCCCGCTGATATAGAATCATGAAATTTGACAGAAGCAAGGATTCACAGTACAAGTAAAGGAAAAAATCCGAAAATATTATTATTATTATTATTATTATTACTTGGCTATTTGTTGCCGGTTCGTCTGGTAAGACCCTTTTTCTCAGGGACGGGTAGAGTTTTCAAGTTGAAATTTAAATTAATTGCCAAGGTATATGGTCCCTTGGTGGCGTATAAGATCTAAACATCTAAGTCCATGCAATTAAAAAATGCAGTCGTTTGTGCCACGTATTTTGTTACTCGCAAACTCACTCATCAAAACCTATAGGGTACTTTCTGTTGACCTAGAATCATGAGATTTGCCAGAAGCAAGGATTCACATTACGAAATAGGGGAAAAAATCGAAAATTTTAATTTGAAATTGTATCACATAAAAATATTTTTTTGACTTTAGTTGTCCGTACGTCTGTATGTCTATCCGCCTCTTAAGTCACTTTTTTCTTGGGAACGGATAGAGATACCAATTTGAAATGTAAGTCAATACTAAAGGTTATGGCCGCTTGGAGTCTAAATCAGTGCAATCAAAAGATACTGCTATTTATGTCACAAATTTTGATACGCTCAGACTCACTCAACAAAACCTAATGACCTACAGTCATCAAATTTGCAAGAAACGTGGCTTCACAGCACAAGTAAAGGAAAAAAAGAAAAATTTGAAAGTTTTAAAACTCTAATTATATCACATAAAAAGAGATTTTTTTATCCGTACGTCTGTCTGCCTTTCCCTCTGTTAATACCCGTTTTTCTCAGGAATGGGTAGAGTTTATCAAGTTGAACTTTACGTTACTTGCTAAGGTATATGGTCTCTTAGAGGCATAAATATTTAAGCAATTAAAAGATACGGCCATTTTATGTTCCATATTTTTATATGCGCAAGCTAAACTCATTCATCAACTTTAGATGAATTATCTATATACATAACTGAGTTTGTACGGAAACGTCAGAGCACAAGTCCTGTTCACACTTTTCCGGTTTAAAAGAAATGTGTACAGTGTCAGACAGGTTCCCGTACTCTAAAGATACAGAATATGCTAGTTAGCTTGTTATTTACAAAGTCTATACTGTGAGAAAACAAGACATCAAAAATATCAGCATTGTTTATGCTTTCCTTTGTTACAGCAATGGCTGCATCAACAACAAAGATGCGGCTGCTACAGTTATTGTTGGCGTTCCTGATGTCATCTATACCAAGCACATCGGGTCTCCTTGGAATGGACCAGTAAGTAACTGCGTCAACCATCCATACACGTACTTTTTATAATCCTTCGCGAGTTTGTTCTGCATTACGAAAATTTGTCTACCTGAAAATATCGAAAGAACGTAAATAACCTGTAATTACAGACCCATATCACTTCTTCCAGTCTCCTTGTAGTCTAAAATAGTATGTTGACTAAATTTTAGCTTGTTAAATGCTTCGAACATTCAGTCTGGTTTTCATAAATAGACTAACACCCTACCGAAGGTCATACATGACCTCGTAAATGGAGCTCTGGCCGAGTTAAACAGCAAACCTACTGATATATGCTGAGAAGTTCCAAAGCCTATGCGACCCACAATATTCTAAACGAGAAACTTAAATACTATGGCGTTGCGGCATTCCTCTAGCATGGAAGGTGAGAAAGGAGGAGCACTGTGTCGAACGTCCCATCGATGGCGAAGTCGTTATTATAGATTGGTGTATAAGTTCTTAGTGTTTTTGTTTTGCCTGTTGGTATTCTGTTTGTTATGGCTTTGTTTATCGATTGTCAATTTTTATTTGTAGTTTACTTTTGCTTTTTGAGTTTACATATTGTCACTTTGTCGTTTCTAAAGAGTGGATGAAGCTGTGGACGCTAGAAAATCGAGCGCCAAGTGGCGAATTCGTAACGTTTCCGACATACTCTTCTGTCTGAGTTCAGTAGAGGGGTGACAGCAGCGGAGGCGGCTAGAAACATCTGCGCCGTGTATGGGGATAATGCCATTGTACACAGTGCGGCAAATAAATGGTTTCCTCGTTTCAAGGAGTTAGTGTCTCTCTACGTGCAGGAAGACATTCGGGGTTTGATGATTACCGTTTAACTGCACTAATCCACAATGATGTACGTCATTGTACTCTACAACAGGCAAACGTGATGACCTGTTACCATTTCGCTATCGTGTGACACTTGCATGCAATGGGGAAGGTGTGGGTGTG
The DNA here is from genome assembly GCF_023897955.1 of Schistocerca gregaria. Taxonomy (NCBI): domain Eukaryota; kingdom Metazoa; phylum Arthropoda; class Insecta; order Orthoptera; family Acrididae; genus Schistocerca; species Schistocerca gregaria. The sequence goes on from NC_064927.1 coordinate 255,611,778, forward strand.
CTGTAAGTCAAAATCACAAAAATCAATGCATCTCAGCTTGTTCGTCATCAATTGGCCCGCGAACAACTATGTCTGTTCCTATCCTGTATTGTTACTGGTGACGAAAAATGGTGTCTTTATGCTACCATAAGGAAAACAATGGAATGGATGAGCCCAAATAAAGCTCAACTCCCCGTACAAAGACCTGCGCGCATTCACAAAAGCTGATGTTATGCTTCTGATCGAACAGCGACGGTATGGTGTTCTACGAATTACTTCCCCGAAGTCTAGATGTAACCACCCCTACCGACATTTATTGTCAACAACTGAGACTTGCAGACACAGTTCAAGACAACGACCAGGAAGACTGCTTGAAATCATACTACTCTGCAATAACGCCCGCCTGCATTCTGATAGACTGAAAAAAAAAAAAACAAGAGTTGGGCTGTGGAGTCATTCGACACCCACATTATTCACTTGATCTTGCCGCCCTCAGATTTTCATCTTTATCGCTCTCTGTCGATAAACCTTCAAGGAACTTCTTTCCCGGCTCAAAATGCGCTCCCAACATGGTTCGACGAGTTCTCCTCTTCAAAATCAAGTGATTTCTACAACTGCAGAAACGAAAAGTTATCCCAGCGTTGCCAGGCTGTTGTAAACAGTCAAGGAGAATACATTATTATGACTAAAGTCTGTGTTAAGAGTATCTGCTGTGTTTATTAAACTTACGGAAAAACGCTACGAAGTTGTGCACCATCCCAATAGGAGGAGCACAACTTGGAAATGGGAAGAGAAATTGGCCACGTTCTTTTCAAAAGAACCACTGCGATATTTGCCTGCAGTGATTTAGGGCAACCTCAGAAAACCTAACTCTAGATATCTGGACGAGGATTTAAACTGCCATTCTTCGGAATGCGAGTACTCTCCCCTGACCCCCTGAGCCACCAGGTTCGGTTGTAAAGTTGATGAATTTTTATGATAGGAAGTTGGGAGTTGCAAGGACAACTGCACCACAGAAATGGACGAGATGCAGTGTGGGGGAACACAAACTGTGGAGTCGCAAAGGATTTGGTATTGGATCTACTCGTGTTTCTAGTCCATGTACGTGGCCTTCCAGAGTCTCTAAGGAACTGTTCGAAACTCTTTAATGTTTGCTGATGGAGTAGCTAATCAAGCATCCAAACTTGCCTACATCAGAGGCAGCCGAGATAGTGGCTGAACAGGTAAGCAACGGATCCATAGATAACAGTTAAGCTCTTACTCGCACAAAGACGCACACTGTAAAAATTTATAAACAAATAAAACAGCCTGTTATTACAAGAAGTAGTTATTAGTTGTTGTTGTTGTTGTTGTTGTTGTCTTCAGTCCTGAGACTGGTTTGATCCAGCTCTCCATGCTACTCTATCCTGTGCAAGCTTCTTCATCTCCCAGTACTTACTGCAACCTACATCCTTCTGAATCTGCTTAGTGTATTCACCTCTTGGTCTCCGTCTACGATTTTTACCTTCCACGATGCCCTCCAATGCTAAATTTGTGATCCCTTGATGCCTCAGAACATGTCCTACCAACCGGTCCCTTCTTCTTGTCAAGTTGTGCCACAAACTCCTCTTCTCCCCAATTCTATTCAATACCTCCTCATTAGTTATATGATCTACCCATCTAATCTTCAGCATTCTTCTGTAAGTTATTAGTTATCACAAGCTAAATGAAACAGTGACATATAATTGGGACATGCTCAGCTGAACAAGTTAATTCGTTTTTCTGCTTGTTTACTCCCTTTTTAGTTCGTCATCCAGCCAGACGCCAACGAGTTTTACACATTCTGTTTCATTTAGCTTGTGATAACTAATAACAAGCTAAATGAAACAGAATGTGTAAAACTCGTTGGCGTCTGGCTGGATGACGAACTAAAAAGGACGTAAACAAGCAGAAAAACGAATCAACTTGTTCAGCTGAGCATGTCCCAATTATATGTCACTGTGTTGCCTTCAATATCCCCATTTCCATAACTAATTAGAGCGCGCATGTGTGTGTGTTTGTGTGTGTGTGTGTGTGTGATAGAGAGAGAGAGAGAGAGAGAGAGAGAGAGAGAGAGAGAGAGAGAGTATGTTTGTGTTTTGTAAGATCATTAGCATTTTATTAGTGTTTTTTTCTTTCTAGTAATTTTCTTGAGTTGTTAATTTCTGTTATCGGTGAGTGATCTGCGTTATGTACATCATATTTTTTTCAGTTTATAGGAAGTAGCATTTTAACACAAAAAATCAGGCTTAAAGATTATAGTAGTTCCATACGTAGCCTAGATTTCTGATTGAACATTTATGCACCATAATATGGTGTTATCAGTCCTGAATACGTTATCAGAGTCGTAAAGGCACATTTTTTCTGTAGCCTTTAATGTACTGATTTAGGGTTTCGGTAGTTAGAGAGGGATTTTATCAAAGGTACTTAGATAACCTGCTTGTCTCATCTCTAACAATGGCATCCCGTATATAAAATTTCATCTCTCACTCCTTCAAGTAACGTCCATCCAACTAGGTGTTGCGCTTATCAAGAAACTGACTTATAATAGCGAGGAACAGGTTTCCAATTTTGGCATGTCTACGTTAATTTAGATTTTCTTCCATTTCGCAGCATCAGATTAGGTGAAGACAATATCGTTCCTTCAAAGGAAACACGAGTCATTTCTAATCTTAAAAGAGTCCATATTAGTTTTTGTGCATATTACATATAGCGGTTTCAATGGAGCCACTTTCACACTTAAATAACCCCATAAGAAGTGACAGAACTGCGGCAGTAGTACTTTAGACTAGGTGCAGTTAGCTGTGTTAAAAAATAATTTGAGCGGAGGCATACATGTGAATGAGTGACTTCTGTACTCTCCAGGAAGGAGACTGTTGAGAATGTTATGGCTGTTCACGAGTTGCCATTGTAAACTATTGAACTGACGAGTGGTTTACCGTAACGTGGTTCGTATTTCAGCACTTTGAACCCTCGGTGATTAGGAGTGATTGCTGTCGTCAACACGTTGTTGCCCATAGCAGCTGGCTATGGTACAGGCGGTTTTACACATCCCGAAGCACTCACTGTATACCGTCGGCACGGTGGTAGGTGACTGGACGTCCTCGTAGATGGAATTTTCCAAGTGTCGGACACTCACGATCAGGCAGAAAACAGTGCAGTGATATCGCAAGTCATGTCCATCCCACCCTTGACTGTTATGTTGACGCCCGGTCACGTACCACGCCGAACTATTCCTGTTATTTCCCTCTCTTTCCCTCCAGCATAGGAGCTAATTGTAATTAGATTACTCATTAATGTGTACGGGGTGCATCGAAATTAATAACTACAACTGATACGGAAGAAAAAATGTGACAATAGAAGCAAAAACTTTCAAGTAAATATGAGTCTTCGAACAAGCATTATACGAAATAATATTTTACGATCCGCCACTGAAATCACTGTGAAATTTCGTCCTAATTAACACAAATATATTTGAAATTTTAACTTCTCGAATAGGTTCCCATCTAATTGGGCACAAAATCGATCCACATGCTTTTCATGAGTCACTACACCAGCAAAGTTTCTCAATGAATGTGTGGTTATGGGTACTAGGTGATCATCTCATTGGGTCACACATTCTTGTAAGGAAACTTGATAGTCGAGGGTACCTTTGGTCTCTGTGGCAGGAACTTCCAGGATTGTTGAGAATGTTCCCCTTGATCAACATTAGGGAATCAATGGGGCGTCAGGACACTTGGCTGCTGACCGAAGACAACATATAACGCGCCAATGTGGTCCAAGACGGATGAGATTGTATCTTGACCGCCTCAGGAATTTTCTCTCTGGAATCATATCAACAGTGAAGTGCACACTGCGACCGTTATTGCATTTCAATAACTGGAGCAGCTACTTGTAGAGACATTAAAGCTTTACCAGACGATAGGGAAGTGTTTACAAGAACTTGCAGCTCACAGCAGGGAAGAGTCCAATATTGTTCCCAAATGCGAAACGATACGTGAAACACTTATTTCAACTTGTACTAGTGTACAATATATTATAACATGTACCTTGTGGAAGTAACGTTATAAAGCATCGGTGACACTGAGTCGAGGAAGTAACATTGTAGGCCATCGGTGACATTGAGCCTAATTAGATGCGGATTTAATCGTAAAATTTACAATTCAAATGGATTTGTACTTAATAGAGCTATATTTCTTACATAAGTCTGTAGCAGCTTCTAGCTACACACTCGAAATTATCTCGCTAACGGCTCATTTGCGGGCACGTATATACCGGAACTTTTTAACTTTTGTTAACAGAAACAAATAAAGAAAATTTCAGAAAAACTATTATTTATTCAAGAGACAGGGCTTCCTGTAGCGACCAAGTTCAAATGGTTCAAATGGCCCTAAGCACTATGAGACTTAACATCTGAGGTCATTAGTCCCCTAGACTTAGAACTACTCAAACCTAACTAACCTAAGGACATCACACACATCCATGCCCGAGGCAGGAATCGAACCTGCGGCCGTAGCAGCGTGGTTCCGGCCTAAAGCGTGTAGAACCGCTCGACCACAGCGGCCGGCAGGGACCAATAACGCGCTGGTCCTCCTCTGGCCCTTATGTAAGCAGTTATTTGGCTTGGCATTGAGTTGTTGGAAGTCGTCCTGAGGGATTTCGTGCCCAATTCTGTCCAATTGGAGCGTTAGATTGACAAATTCCTGAGATGGTTGGATGGCCCTGCCATAATGCTCTAAGAGTTCTCAATTGGGGAGAGATCTCGTGACCTCGCAGACAAAGGCAGGGTATGGCAAGCACAAACACTTTCACAGTGAGCGAGTGGGCATTACCACGCTGAAAAGTAAGCCCAGGATGGCTCAGACCATAAGTCCTAATTGTCGCGCCCGGCAGTCAAGTTGGTATCCCACCGCTGTCATCGGCGTCTCCAGACACTTCTCCACTGGTCGTCGGGGTTTATTTCGAAGTCGGGCTCATCGCGGAAGAGTCTTCTATTCCAGTCAGCGCGATTCCAGGCCAATTGCGCTCGACACTGGTGCAAACGGACTTGTTGGAATACGGAGGTTAACGGTGGTTGGCGCAAGAGGTGGCGTGAGTTCAGCCCTCTTTCTGCGAGCCGCCTATTAATGGTCCTTGTGGTCACTGAAGCACCATTTGCCGGTTGGATCGATGATAATGACGAATCCGGGGCTCAGAGTGCCTCTCCGACGATTGCTCGGTCCTCAAGGTCTGTCGTCCCTCTAGGTCGACCACTTCCGTCTTGACGCTGTGTTTGGCCATGGTTCATCCGTACCTGTCAACACCGTCGAACAATGGCATGTCGAGTGAGTTCTGTAACAAGTTTCAGCTAGTAATACCGAATACCCTGTTCAAGAATCACAAGAGGAGGAGGTATACTTGGAAAAGGCCAGGAGATACGGGAAGATGTCAATTAGATTACATCATGGTCAGACAGAGATTCCGAAATCAGATACTGGATTGTAAGGCGTACCCAGGAGCAGATATAGACTCAGATCACAATATAGTAGTGATGAAGAGTACGCTGAAGTTCAAGACATTAGTCAGGAAGGATCAATACGCTAAGAAGTGGGATACGGAAGTTCTAAGGAATGACGAGATACGTTTGAAGTTCTCTAACGCTATAGATACAGCAATAAGGAATAGCGCAGTAGGCAACACAGTTGAAGAGGAATGGACGTCTCTAAAAAGGGCCATCACAGAAGTTGGGAACGAAACCATAGGTACAACGAGGGTAGCTGCGAAGAAACCATGGGTAACAGAAGAAATACTTCAGTTGATTGATGAAAGGAGGAAGTACAAAGATGTTCCGGGAAAATCAGGAATACAGAAATACAAGTCGCTGAGGAATGAAATAAATTGGAAGTGCAGGGAAGCTAAGACGAAATGGCTGCAGGAAAAATGTGAAGACATCGAAAAAGATATGATTGTTGGAAGGACAGACTCAGGATACAGGAAAGTCAAAACAACCTTTCGTGACATTAAAAGCAACGGTGGTAACATTAAGAGTGCAACGGGAATTCCACTGTTAAATGCAGAGGAGAGAGCAGATAGGTGGAAAGAATTCATTGAAACCCTCTATGAGGGTGAAGATTTGTCTGATGTGATAGAAGAAGAAACAGGAGTCGATTTAGAAGAGATTGGGGATCCAGTAATAGAATCGGAATTTAAAAGAGCTTTGGAGGACTTACGGTCAAATAAGGCAGAAGGGATAGATAACATTCCATCAGAATTTCTAAAATCATTAGGGGAAGTAGCAACAAAACGACTATTCACGTTGGTGTGTAGAATATATGAGTCTGGCGACAAACCATCTGACTTTCGGAAAAACATCATCCACACAATTCCGAAGACGGCAAGAGCTGACAAGTGCGAGAATTATCGCACAATCAGCTTAACAGCTCATGCATCGAAGCTGCTTACAAGAATAATAGACAGAAGAATGGAAAAGAAAATTGAGAATGCGCTAGGTGACGATCAGTTTGGCTTCAGGAAAAGTAAAGGCACGAGAGAGGCAATTCTGACGTTACTTCTAATAATGGAAGCAAGGCTAAAGAAAAATCAAGACACGTTCATAGGATTTGTCGACCTGGAAAAAGCGTTCGACAATATAAAATGGTGCAAGCTGTTCAAGATTCTGAAAAAAGTAGGGGTAAACTATAGGGAGAGACGGGGCATATACAATATGTACAACAACCAAGAGGGAATAATAAGAGTGGACGATCAAGAACGAAGTGCTCGTATTAAGAAGGGAGTAAGACAAGGCTGTAGCCTTTCGCCCCTACTCTTCAATCTGTACATCGAGGAAGCAATGATGGAAATAAAAGAAAGGTTCAGGAGTGGAATTAAAATACAAGGTGAAAGGATATCTATGATACGATTCGATGATGACATTGCTATCCTGAGTGAAAGTGAAGAAGAATTAAATGATCTGCTGAATGGAATGAACAGTCTAATGAGTACACAGTATGGTTTGAGAGTAAATCGGAGAAAGACGAAGGTAATGAGAAGTAGTAGAAATGAGAACAGCGAGAAACTTAACATCAGGATTGATGGTCACGAAGTCAATGAAGTTAAGGAATTCTGCTACCTAGGCAGTAAAATAACCAATGACGGACGGAGCAAGGAGGACATCAAAAGCAGACTCACTATGGCAAAAAAGGCATTTCTAGCCAAGAGAAGTCTACTAATATCAAATACCGGCCTTAATTTTAGGAAGAAATTTCTGAGGATGTACGTCTGGAGTACAGCATTCTATGGTAGTGAAACATGGACTGTGGGAAAACCGGAACAGAAGAGAATCGAAGTATTTGAGATGTGGTGCTATAGACGAAAGTTGAAAATTAGGTGGACTGATAAGGTAAGGGATGAGGAGTTTCTACGCAGAATCGGAGAGGAAAGGAATATGTGGAAAACACTGATAAGGAGAAGGGACAGGATGATAGGACATCTGCTAAGACATGAGGGAATGACTTCCATGGTACTAGAGGGAGCTGTAGAGGGCAAAAACTGTAGAGGAAGACAGAGATTGGAATACGTCAAGCAAATAATTGAGGACGTAGGTTGCAAGTGCTACTCTGCGATGAAGAGGTTAGCACAGGAAAGGAATTCGTGACGGGCCGCATCAAACCAGTCAGTAGACTGATGACAATAAAAAAGTATACCTGCTTAAAGGAAGTCACTCTAACTAAGGGCCCACCTTCAGAGGATGTCATGTTTTCAAGCAGAGAAGGAATTGGCATATTTCATCAAAATATAAGAGGTATTAGAGATAAAGTTTGTGAAGTGCTTACAAATGTTGGCTCTGAAATTGTTAGTGTATCGGAGCACCACTTAAATAGTTTGACATTTGAGAGGCTTCCTTTATCAGGGTACAGATTAGCTGGCTGTTTTTCAAGGAGTTCATTGTGGAATGGGGGTGCGGCTACGTATGTAAAAAACAGTATTCCATTTGAGTCCATAGACATATCAAGGCACTGCACTGAACAGATATTTGAATGTTGCGCAGGGGCAGTTAAATGTAGTGAAACTAAACTTCTAATTGTTGTTGTTTGTAGGTCCCCTAACTCTGACTTCAGAGCATTTCTGCTCAAGCTAGAGAGGGCTCTTGATTCACTTTGTAGGACGTACCAGAAATTAGTTATATGTGGTGACCTCAATATGAATTTTGTGTATGATGGTGTAATAAAAAGGACGTTGGTAGATCTCCTAAATTCATATGATCTGATGCAGACTGTGTTTTTTTCAACTAGTGTGCAGGGGAACAGAGCAAAGCCAAGACAAAATTTTTATTCATTCTTCATTACTAGATGGGCGTTCTGTTAGTAAAAAGGTGAATGGCCTTTCAGACCACGATGCACAAATTTTAACATTAAAAGGCTTTTGCACTCAAACAGATGTCACATATAATTACAAACTATGTAGGAAAGTTAATCCAACAGCAACAGAGGGTTTTTTAAACCTTGTCAAGGAAAAAGAGTGGCAGGATGTTTACAGTGCCGATAACATAAACGATAAATACAATGCTTTCCTTAACACATTTCTCATGATCTTTGAGAGTTGCTTTCCATTAGAACGCCCTAGACGGGGTACTAACAGTAATAGGCAGCCCAGGTGACTTACTGGTGGGATAAGGATATCATGTAGAATAAAGAGGGAATTATATCAAAATGTTAGAAGTAGTCTCAATCAAGCTGCAGTAGCGCATTACAAACAGTATTGTAAGGTGTTTAAAAATGTTATTAGGAAGACAAAGAGTATGTGGTACGCAAATAGAATAGCTAAACAGTGTTGTAAGGTACTTAAAAATGTTATTAGGAAGGCAAAGAGTATGTGATACGCAAAAAGAATAGCTAAACAGAGTATGTGGTACTCAAATAGAATAGCTGATTCATAGGATAAAATTGAAACCATATGGTCAGGTGTGAAGGAAGCGTCTGGTCAGCAGCACAAGATCGACAATATTAAGTCAGTTATTGGCAAAAATATTTCTGTTAGTGATAACTCAGATATATGCACAGAATCTAACAATCATTTTCTGAGCATAGCTGGAGAATTAAATAAAAGTTTAGTTTTTACAGGGAATCATATAACTTTCTTGGCTAATGCCTTTCCGATACTGTTGTCTGAAATACTCCTCTTTGACACTGAATCAGTATTGAAATAACTGAAGACGAAGGACTCTCATTGTTATGATAGAGTGCCTAGCAGAATATTAAAGTACTGTGCTGCACTTGTTAGCCCTGTATTTTGCCATATTTGTAATTTTTTCTTTAGGAATGGTCAGTTTCCTGAATGATTAAAGTATTCAGTAGTAAAGCCACTTTATAAAATAGCAGAAAGGGATAATGTCGACACTTTTAGACCTATTTCTATGCCATCAGTGTTTGCTAAAGTTACTGAAAAGGCTGTGAGTGTAAGGAAAATTGATCGTTTTATATCACACAATTTACTATCAAATATGCAGTTCGGCTTTAGAAGTCACTTAACAACTGAAAATGCTATATTCTCTTTTCTCTGTGAGGTACTGGATGGGTTAATCAAAAGGTTTCGAACACTAGGCATATTTTATGATTTCACTAAGACGTTAGATTGTGTTGGTCACAAAATATTACTGCAGAAGTTGGACCATTAGGCAATATGGGGAGTAGCTCACAATTGGTTCATCTCTTACTTTAACAACAGACAGCAAAAGGTCATATTCACAATTTTGAGAATGACTGTGATGTGGGGTGCCCCAGGGATCTGTGTTGGGGTCACTCCTGTTCCTTATTTATATAAATGATATGCCCTCTAGTATTCCAGGTAACTCTAAAATATTTCTGTTGGCTGATGACACTAGCTTGGTAGTAAAGGATGTTGTGTGCACCATTGGCTCGGTTTCAAATAGTGCAGTTCATACCTACGTTCATGGCTTGTCGAAAATAAACTAACACTAAATCACAGTAAGACTCAGTTTTTAAAATTTCTTACACACAATTCAACAAAACCTGATGTTTTAATTTCATGGAATGGTCACAAGATTAGTGAAACTGAACAGTTCAAATCTCTAGGTGTTCATATAGATAGTAAACTGTCATGGAAAGCCCACGTTAGGAATCTTGTTCAAAGACTTAACGCTGCAATTCTTACTATTCGAACGGTATCTGAAGTGAGTGATCGTTCGACACGAAAATTAGTCTACTTTGCTTATTTCCGTTCGCTTATGTCGTGTGGTATTATATTCTGGGGAACTCTTGGCATTCTAAAACGAAAGCTTTGGCTCAGAAACGGGTGATTCGGGCAATAAGTGATGTAAGTTCACGAACCTCTTGTCGACCCCTGTTCACGAGTCTAGTTGTTGTGACATTGGTCTCTCAATATATATATATTCCTTACTGCCATTTCATGTTAACGATATTAGCTTATTCCCAAGAATAAGCAGCTTTCACTCAGTTAATACTCGGCAAAAATCAAACCTGCATTTTGATCGAACTTCCTTAACTCTTGTGCAGAAAGGTGTGCAGTATACTGCTGCATCCATTTTCATAAGCTACCACTCGAATTCAAAAATCTTAACAGTAAACCACGCGCTTTCAAATCGAAACTGAAGAGTTTCCTCATGGACCAGTCCTTGTATTCTGTCAATAGTTCCTTGAAAAAGTAAGCTGATTCTTGTTGTCTTGTTGATTGCATTTGGTTAAACTTACGGACTGACTTCTGTCGGGTTCATAAACATTTCATTTTTATGTGTTATTACTTTGATGTTGTAATTTCATGTACTGACGCGTTCCACGACCTTTGAGATTTGCTCCTCAATTTGGTCCTATGGAACTTGACGTGTAAATAAGAAAATAAAAAATAGTCCCGATCTCTCCCATGAGCTATCCATAGTTTTGGAGCCCAGAAAGAAAGACATACGTGGTCTTAATTTGCTTTGGACTAAGAGATGCACGCCTGTGTACAGTTATGGTTCCACAGGACACCGCAAGCTTTTATGCATGAAGGCAGTTACCGTTTTGTCTCACAGAGGGATAAAGGTATTAACAGTAATGACGATTACTTTTGAGATAATAAACAACTGATTTACGTTCTTTCCAGTGTCCCGTTTTCATTTCATTGGTCCTTGTAACATACGTTCCTTAAACACACAATGTATAAACTCGTATGGAGTTGTGATGACTGGGGCTTACTGAGTCGCACACTAATTGCACTCGTAATGTACTAGTAGAATACCAATAGTCAAAATAAATATTATATTTGCAGGAAATGCACTGGTTGAATTTGTGTGCCCAAACTACGAGGCAAATCATAGGGCAACAAGACAAATCAACATTAGAAACAAACTAAAACATTCATTTTTGTTTTTTGTTTCAGTACTTGTGTCCGTTTCATATTGTTTGTATAATTAATTGTGATATATATATATATATATATATATATATATATATATATATATATATATATATATATAATGTTAAGTTATACTATGTGGATTAATATCTTTATTGTTCCATTATTAGAGTTGAAAATTAAAAGAAAACTACCATTGTGCAAAGAATTTTCAGTGTTATGCATGTATCATACGAGCTGCTTTGGATACATTGGAGGATAGGGTTTCAGAAATAAACAAATAAATACTTTCCCCGATCTTAGTTTTCACTGTTAATTGTGACACACCCAATCTTCCACAAGGTACACAACACAAATGACACTAGTTATTTCTACTTGGGTTCCGTTTCATTGTTCCATTTGTTTTCTGTTTAATTGTACATTTGGTGTACATGGTCATCGAGCTAAAGAGCATACAAGCAAATTTAAAAATATGGGGTTCGGCGTCCCATTCGACGTAGAACCTCTTTGGGCGTTTAATTTGATTTCTGCTCTGTGTGAAATTGGAGTGCATTTTAAAATGCGGGCCTCTACAGTGATGGATGTTTGAGTTAAATCACACTGTTTGGTCGAGACAAGGGTACGCCAACTTGGCGCTCAGACGAGAGACATCGTGTAAGTCATAATAACTGCTTCACCCCACTTGTAGAAGATCCATAACTGTGTTGAATAGGTAATAAAAGCAAAAGAAAGCATTGGACAAAGAAATGACCAGTGAGTTTCAGATGCTCCTTTTTAATGGCTTCTCGTATTTTACCCCTCATAAAGATTCCTGTATACATACAAGCAGAAATCAGATGTTTGGTTTATATAACACAAAGAACTGCTGTTTCCTGTTACACTTTCTATTTGTGTTATTTAATCTACCGAGACGATTTCGTTGTTGGGACATCTCAAATGAGACATCGGTTTAACTCTGTAAAATTACTGCAAGAATTTTTGCATTAGGAAACATACCAAAACATCATATGTCACAGGTTTTATCATATTAAATACTTTTCCTAATGAATATAATTTCTCTTTTTGTGTCATCTGAGGACAAATTGATTAATTATGTAATCTAATCGATTGTACAAACTTCTTGTGTTAGAAACCATCCAACATCTTAGCACTGACTCTTCGATACTAAGCTGTGTCCGCATATAAAAATTACGAGAAAAATATTGCCCTGTAGAACGTATCGAACCGAGCCTGAATGAAAAAGGTAGCTGAGAGAACTACGACCATAGTGACAGTCGGTAATGACAGTCTAGAGTTAAGTGAATTTACCTGGCACACTGAATAAATATAACTGAGGTCTGAGACTATGCACCATTAGTAAGATAATATACAGAAGTATTTGTCGTTTCAGGCCTCGGATACAGACAGTGAACGGACACCTGAAGCTCGTGTCGGGACTGCACGGTGACATCGTCCTGCAGACTGCCGGCAGAGGCTCCGTCATCGTCAACGGCCAGAACATGATGCGGGTGCTGCAGCTGGTGAGTCCTGAAACTTCAAATGAAGATTCTCGGGCGTAAGGCTGCTTAGATAAGCCTGATGATAGCAATAATAATTCTAATTTGTTTCGTATCGGCCATCCGCTATTTCAGCTGGACTTTTCCTTTTCCTTGTGCCAATAACTTCGGCCTAGTATTCTGTTTGGTTTCTTGTGCTGCTCCTTCCTCACTTCAGTCTATATTTTGCCACTTTTATTACGGTCTTTTCTTGGGAAAGAAGCCATTCTTCGAGTTAATTCTTGAGCGGAATATGTTTATGGATATCCTCCAGTGGGCTCCCCACTTCTTGCATATGTTTTAGTACCTCGGTGAACCATGCTGCCTTGGTTCTCTTGTTTAGAATGTAACGAAAATGTCCACTGCTCACCCTTGTAGAGCACATTCGTTCTACGTGGCCCTGAAGAGGAACCTCCTCTACGAATGGGGTTCTTTCTTGCGATGTCTCCTGATTTCACTATTTCCTTTGATCGGGACTACGATGTTCCTTAAGATCTGCCCCTCTTGTTTCTGATTTCTCGATTAGACCTTTTCTATTTATAGACAGGCATTCTGCTGTCATATTACTCTGCAGTAACGCCGTACCTTGGCATTATAGTAATAATAATAATGATAAAAGTAACTGTGTTTTAGGAAATAGCTAACAATTTGGAATTCGGAATGAGCTGTTCCAGGAAGAAAAGGAAATGAAACAAATTGTAGTAAATGTTTTATATTTTACCTATCAAAATGCATAGATATCTATATCTATATCCATACTCCACAAACCATTGTACAGTGCGTGGCGGAGGGTGTCTTATACTGCTACTAGTCGTCTCCTTTCCTGTTCCACTCGCTGACAGAGCGAGAGATAAACGACTGTCTATATGACTCCGTATGAGCCCTAGTTTCTCGTATCTTATTTTAGTGGAAATATACACTAGCCCCAGTAGGATCGTTCTAAGATTAACTTCAAATTCCGATTCTCTACATTTTCTCAATAGTATTCCTCGAAAAGAACTGTACCTACCCTCCAGGAATGCTCCGTTGAGTTATCGAGGCATCACCGTAATATTTACGTGTTGTTCTAACTTACCGATAACAAATCTAGCAGCCAGCCTCTGAACTGCTTCAATGTCTTCCTTTAATCCGACCATGTTCGGATCCCAAATATTCGAGCAGCACCCAAGAATGCGATCTCCTTTGCAGGTGAACCACAATTTCCTAAAATTCTCCCAATAAACTGAAGTTCACCATTCGCCTTTCCTGCCACACTCCTCGTATGCTCGTTCCATTTCGCATAGCTTTGCAATGTTACTCTCAGATATTTAAAAGACGTGACTGTGTCAAACAGGGTACCGCTTAATACTGTATTCAAACACTGAGGGTTTGCTTTTTCTACTCATCCGCATTAATTTACAAGCGTTCTACCGAATGAGCAACCCAAGCACGACTCTCGACCCGTCTTTCGAAATTACCTCCTCTTCTACCTTCCAAACTCCGTAGTTCTCCTGCAAAACATGCAGGGCTAGCACTAATCTAAAAAAAGGATGTAGAGGTCGTAGAGGTTATCAAGATAAATATTTGTCGAGTACATTGACTAGAGTAAGGTTTAGACATTTTTTTCAAATTCGCAGTTCCTCTCCCCCACCCTTCTCACAACCATCCCTTCTAAGATGCACAAAGTTCAGACCGAAAAAAAATGCCAGACATTCCGTGACCACTAACGCTGGGACGGCTACGTTGTTCACAGGAGATAGACTTCTCTGGAAAAGGCTTCTGGTGCACATATCTTATTACATGACTGGTACAAACACTGATGAGCGAAAACGAAGTGGCCACCTCCTTAAGGGCGTGTTGGTCCACGTCTGAAATGCAATACAGCAGCGATTCTGCATGATATACGTTCGAGAAGTCTTTGGTTGGTTTCTGGAGGTACGTGGCACGAAATGGCTACGCTCAGGTCAAGCAATTCCCATAAATTACGGACTGTTGGTTGGTGGGCGTGGAGAAGGCGCCCGATAGCTTTCCGGATGTGTTCGATCGGGTTCGGGTCAGGAGAATTTTGTAGCCAATACGTCAGCATGAGTTGGTTGTCATACTCCTGGACCCACGGTGACATGGACAGTTATTCTGCTACAAGATACCATCGCCTTCGCTCAAGACATGCAACATGAAGCGATGCAAGTTGTCCCCAGTGGTGTTCAAGTAGTCTGTAGCTGTGCTGATGCATTATATTATCGCCACAGGTCCCATGGGATCCTTAGTAAATGTCCCCCGTAGCATAACACTGCCCCCACCCACCCGCATCCATGGTGCGATGCATATTTCGAGCGTTGTTCGGCTGGATGACGGCTTATTCGGTCACGTCTATCTGACTATGGTAACTAGAGACGTGATTCATCCGACTAGGCGGCTCGTATCCATTATTCTGCGCTCGTCTCTATGATCCTGCGTCCAATGCAATCGTAACCGACAATGTCGTCGGGTCAACATGAAAACACGTAAGGGTCGTCTGCTGCGGAGACCCAAATCCCAAAACATGTACTGAACGCTCTTTTCCGGGACATCTGTGTCCGCCCTAGGACTGTACTGTTCTTATATCTGCAGATTGTCGCCTACCCTGTTTTACAAACCAGGCATATCTCTGACCTGCGCGTTCTGTGATGGGGCGCTGGCGTCAAACACCTTTATGTCCACTCGTGTACGCCCCCGGTAGCTGAATGGTCAGCGTGGCGGATTGTCGGTCCTCTGGGCCGGGTTTGATTCTCGGTTGGGTCGGGGAATTTTCTCTGCCCAGGGACTGGGTGATGTGCTGTCCTCATCATCATCATCATCGTATCATCCTCATCGACTGCAGGTCGCCGATGTGGCGTCAAATTGAAAGACCGGCACCCAGCGAATGGTCTACCCGATGGGGGGCCCTAGCCACACGATTAAATAAATAAATAAAAATTTCCACTCGTAATTTAAGCGTCCTTGAGCTACTTTCTATAGAGGCTCATGACAGTGGAAAGCGAATAGCCTACCAGCTTCGTCCTTTCCGAGATGCTCGCCCCCAGGTACTGGGCCACAACGACCTGCCTTTCGTGGAAGTGTCTCATCTCAGTGGATTTCCCCATTTGCGGCTCGTACCGTAGCTAGAATGACTCTCCAATCGCCTCTGCTCCGCATATAGGCTGGTCGTAACACTTAGGCTGATCATTGTGCACTGGTTAAGAAAGCTTTGGTAGGACACACATAGTGCATAACCATTGATAAAAAATCATATTTATTCATTATGGTGAGTGGCAAAAGGAACTAATTATTTACATTAGTCGTAGAGAATAAGGTAAATAATAATAATACAAATACGCTTTTTTGTTCTGAAGTGAAACTGCTACATAATCTTCTAGTCGCATGATGGATTGAAGAAGCAATACGTAAAATGATAACAGAAGCTCTCCGTGGGAATAAACACTCGATTATGTAGAGCAGTGGTTCCCAACCTGGGGTCATTGACCCGTGAGGGGTAAAATGAAATTTTCTGAGGAGTAAAAACTAAACGATTCGATTCTGCTTCAGTCTCGAAACCAAATTATTTTCAAAAGATCACTACTATTATCACAATTTTGTAAGGCTCTAATACTGATTGTGTAAGTTATAAGTAATTACTTATTCTCAATTAGTAGAATTAATGCAGTGCAGGTTACAGGTTCCTCACCTAGTCCACCCACTTCGCACATATGTTGTGCTTTGTCCCGAACATCGCAGATGATATCAGTGAGACGTATACGTAACAAATGCTAAATATCCCAGGAAAATGCCTTCTCCAAGTTCTATATAGTACGTGCAGTAGCCCAGATATTGCTCAATTAATCACTTCTAAACAGATAGACGAATTAATTGGCAGCACGACACAGCAGGAAAAATACTTAAGGGCTACTGTAGTGCAGTACACAGTGTTATTGTTATTGTTATTACTGTTAGAGGCTGTGGAGAGACGAAAAGCATTAAGTCTTCCAAGTTCTGCCAGTTCAGAAGTAAGGAGTGCAGCAACCAAGTGATTTACGAACAGTAAGTATAGTGCACACATTTTAACGTGGTTGATATTAAATGGGGTTGCAGTGTGCAGACCAAGCAAGTTCCGTAACGGAGAGGAGTAATGCAGGGGAAGTTACCCTCATTGGGGATAGTTGGCTTTCTTATCTGAGAAGGCGTTTTGGGTAGTACTTGCCATGCACCACGAATTCCATCGTCAACCATTCTGACACACACAACAAACACACACACACACACACACACACATACACACACACACACACACACACACACACACACACACACACACACACACACACAACACAAACAAAATATCACTCATGTTTTCTTATTTTAAAATAAAAGTGTTCCGGGAAAAGCCTTTCATTTTACTGCTTAGTTAGGTGCTAAAGTTGGTTATTATGTGGAGGAGGTGTGGTAGGGGGGCAATAGACTGCTGAGGGGAGAGGTACGGCGAGGGTACCAGCTTACTAGCTAATGTCTAAGAAAGGTTGGGAACCACTGATGTTGAGGTCATAATATGTTAAAAGATCTATAATGATTCTGTAAATGTCGTATTCTCTGCTGTGAGGACAGTGATGATACAAGCGGGAAATTGGTGCTTCAGTTTGCTTAATCACTTATGCAAAGTGCAAAGTGACTTACTTGTCAAGATAACGTTCACACCAAAAGAAGAGGCGATTTAAATAATTTTTAGTCGTACGAACAAACTGGGGAGATACTAATGCCTGTTTATGGAGCTAAGTTGGTAAGTATTCATGATGTAAGCACAGTCGATATTGCAATTTACCGCGTATCCTACCGGTAAACCACGATCTTCTGGAAAGAAATGCACACTGGTTGACGAAAAAGTGAATCACCCAGGAAGGGAGGAAGAAATGAAATGGAACGTGACAGGTTGAGATAGTATGTGATGTTATTTCAGTGATAACAAAATCCAGTCAAAGTTACAAAGAACTTGTCACCCACTTTATGAGTACGACATTGCGTCACCTCTGACCTGGATGCAAGCACTGATTCGGATGGGAAGTGTGTCGGAGCCTTTGCATCCTCGCTTGAGCAGGCTGAGCCACAAAGATTGGAACTAGTCCTTGATATCCTAGATACTGACGTTGAGACGGAGCTGTCTGAGTTGGCCCCACACATGTGCTATCAGTAACAGATTTGGGGTACTTTCTGGTCATGGGAGTACTTCAAATAACACAGACAGTTCATACAGACACATTCCATGCGTCGACGAGTGTTGTCCCGTTGAAAAGCGGTACCACAGCACTGGCGCTTGAGAGGTGCCACGCGCCAAAGCATGTTGTCCATGACACACTACCGTGCCGTCAGAGCCCTCTCTATCACTACAAGCCATGACCTGAAGTCATACCAGATGGTTCCCCACAACATGACGTCTGGTGAAACGCCGTTGTGCCTCTCCAAAACACTAGAAGAATGGGACCTCTCCCCAGTTCGCCACCAGCCTCTCCGAAGATGATCAAAAAGGGGTGGTGCACAATAGTGACTCATCACTGAGCACACTGCCACCCCATTCATCAGCAACATTCATCAGGAGTAACCCACTGAATTACAGACCCATATCACTGACCTCAATTTGCAGTAGGATTCTGGAGCATATACTGTACTCGAACATTATGAATCACCTTGAAGAAAATGACTTATTGATACATAACCAACACTGATTCATAAAATATCGTTCTCGTGCAATACAGCTAGCTTTTTATTCCCATGAAGTAATGTGTGCTGTCGACAAGGGATCTCAGATCGATTCCATATTCCTGGATTTCCAGAGGTCTTTCGATACCGTTCCTCACAAGCGACTATAAATCAAATTGCGTTCATATGGAGTATCGTCTCAATTGTGTGGCTAGATTCGTGATTTCCTCTCAGAGAGGTCGCAGTTCATGGTGATAGAAGGTAAATCATTGAGTAGAACAGAAGTGATATCTAGCGTTCTACAAGGTAGTGTCACAGGCCCTCTGCTGTTCCTGATTTACATAAATGATCTACGTGATAATCTGAGCAGCCCCCTTAGACTGATTGCATATGACGCTGTAATTTACCATCTAGTAAAGTCATCAGACGATCAATTCCAATTACAAAATATTCTAGAGCGAATTTCTGTATGGTACGAAAAGTGGCAATTTGCACTAAACAAAGAAAAGTGCGAAGTCATCCACATGGGTACTAAAAGAAATCCGATAAATTTTTGGGCTGGCCGGAGTCGCCGTGCGGTTCTAGGCGCTGCAGTCGCAGGTTCGAATCCTGCCTCGGGCATGGATGTGTGTGATGTCCTTAGGTTAGTTAGGTTTAATTAGTTCTAAGTTATAGGCGACTGATGACCTCAGAAGTTAAGTCGCATAGTGCTCAGAGCCATTTAAACCATTTGGTAAATTTTGGGTATACGATCTAAGGGCTGTCAATTCGACTAAGTACCTAGAAATACAATTACGAGCAACTTAAATTGGAAAGACCACATAGATAATATTGTGGGGAAGGCGAAACAAAGACTGCGCTTTGTTGGCAGAACACTTAAAACATGCGACAAGCCCACAAAAGAGGCAGCCTACATTACACTTGTCTATCCTCTGCTGGAATATTGCTGCGCTGTGTGGGATCCTTACCAGGTAGGACTGACGGAGGACATCGAAAAAATGCAAAGAAGGGCAGCCCGTTTCGTGTTATTGCGCAATAGGGGTGAGAGTGTGGCAGTCACTGAAACAAAGCCGGTTTTCTTTGCGGCGAGATCTATTTATGAAACTTCTCTTCCGAATGCGAAAATATTTTGTTGACACCCACCTACGTAAGGACAAATGAGCATCATAATAAAATTAGAGAAATCAGAGATCGAACGGAAAGATTTAGATGTTCCTTTCTCCCACACGCCATTCGAGAGTGAAATGGTAGAGAAATAGTATGAAAATGGTTCGATAAACCCTGTGCCAGGCACTTAAGTGTGAACTGCAGAGTAACCATGTAGATAAAGATGAAGATGTAGTTCCTTCTTCCTTGCCACGGCACCACCCCCGACACACCCGTTTGTGTTGTGGTGTTAATGGCAGCCTAAGCATCTGTCGGTAATATCCGAGTCCGACTGCTGATAGTCGACGGTCAATCGTGTAGGTTGAAGCAAAATTACTTGTTACCGGATGCCCGGTGCAGATGTGAAGGGATTACGATGTGCTTGCTGAAAAAATACCGGTTACACGTGTTGACCGAATCCATGCCGACGAGAATGGCTGCCATCACGTTCCCATGCAGTCCAAAATGAAGCCACTGTCCCATCCGAATGTTCCACAAATATGAATATTGCACGAACCTACAAACCGGTCAAATGCAGACACACAATGAGGCCCTGTCGGACTCGATCAGTAGCGCTGTGTCACACGAGTACGCCGCATCTCCGTATCCTTCAAGTTGTCATCTAACATCTGGCGCCGTTCATGCCCCTTATATACCATACCAGACCTGGTAACAACACAAAGCACAAACAGCAGTAATGTACTCTGATGTGTCACAGAAAATTGCAACTAAGAGTGTGTTGCATACCCGCCGCCACCGATGTGTACGACTCGAAGTCACATTGACATCCGGTAAAGTCGTCTGGGTGCTTCATCTCTTTTTGTTAGGCACGGTATAGCATAGTGTATGCCGTCGTGTATTATTTTATGGCACTAATTTTGCAGAAAATGGCTATGAAAGGGTGTCAGATTTCCGATGTAAGCAGCTAAAAATTAACACTGTTGTTATGCCAGAAAATTATTTATGTCGGTTTAGTTCGTTGGTATGTCCACGTGCAGTAAATTAGTCAATTTCTTACTTTTTTTTGGCTATTGCCGACCTTCACCCAAAGGAAGTTTCGCTATAAAGAGTTTTTACTTTGTTGTAAGAATTATCCCGTATTTCTACACAGCCATGGTCTCGGTTTTCGATAATACAGCCTACAGATACATCTGTCACTTTTAGGCAGAAGTGGCGCAAAGCTCCACAGTGGACTACTTCTTTCTTTAGTACTTTCTGGAAACCTGCCCTCTTGTGTGTCTAAATCAGGCATTCGATGCACTCATGATAGTGAGAACCATAACGAAGAAAACATCCACGTGTCAAGTGTTAGCCACATGAAAAAACGGCCATGCCTAACTGTCATGAGGTGTCACACAACATGCCCAATGAATAACAGTAGTAGTAGTAGTAGAAGTAGTTTTACTTATTCGTGGATCATTTTTACAAGGGTACTGGACATGTCATAGTATTACAGTTAAAGAACAATAAAAAAACGTAATTCATGTGTTCAGGCATTAGATACTAAATGGTCTAGTTTGACAGTGTGGGACAGACAGTCTACTTTGGCGTTATATTAGGAAATATCTCAGTGTTTTCCTCAAGTAATTTACAGAAACCACGAAACAGAATGGTTGGATCAAGTCTGGAGCCTCCACCCCTTAGAGTACACGGCCAGTCTGTTACAACAGCGAACCATAATTCGATTTATCCCTAATGAACAATACTATTTCCCATGAAATTGTTTAATGCAGTGTCCAGTCGTGGCATGGTACACGCATAAAGAAGCCATTTCCCATGTAGCCTTGAACTACAGAGTTTATTTCTCTGAGGAAGCAACAAGAAAAGATGAACAACAGGAATTTTATCCCTAGGAAACTAGAGACCGTCCTGATCTGATAAGAACTGTCACTCTATGAATACAGTTCTATGTATGTGCAAGAGGAAGCAGACAGACTGTCAACATCGATTACTCTCCAAAGTCGGAATCGGTTGTGGTCACGATCGGTGGTGCACTGGCGTTGTCTTCGTCCGGCAGTGGTGTATCAGTGACACGCAGTTTACTCGGCAGTGGACACGCCGGCGCACTCTGTTAGAGAGCTGCAGCCGGCAGTCCTATATAGTCCGTCCTGCGTAGGGATGCCAGGAATTGGCCGGTGTCACGTGGCTTCGCGGATGCGAAATAGTGACGAATGTGCCCGTTGATCGCCAACGGCCTGGCCGCAGTTGGAACACCGATTCCCGTCAGATCACCGAAGATAAGCGCTGTCGGGCTGGGTCAGCACTTGGATGGGTAACCATACGGCATGCCAAGCGCTGTTGGCAAGCGATGTGCACTAAGCCCTCGTGAGGCGAACTGAGCAGTTACTTGGTTGAGAAATAGCGGCTCCGGTCTCGCACGGCCGGGAGATCGGTGCGCTGACCACTTGCAGCCAGTGACGCCTGTGGGCTGGGGATGACACGGCGGCCGATCGGTACCGTTGGGACTTCCAAGGCCTGTTTGGACGCAGTTTAGTTTTAGTTTTTTTGTGCCCATTGATCGTGCCGCCCTTCATACTGCAGCGGATGGCGCAGTGAAGTCGAACAGTGTCAGCTGCAGGCGTCTGGCGCGATGGCAAACCTCAGGGGTTTGCCATGATGCGGGTGAGTCGGAACATCAGGAACCAGATTTAGACGGCATTCCTCTTCCCTTCGGACGGAGATGGCAAAGCCGAGGCGTAGACAGCGGCCACAATGGAAGCGACAGCCAGGGATACAGCATTTAGAAACGTAAGAGGCTAGTGCTACATTGCCACTCATATTCACTACCAAGCACTTCACACACCATACACTGATTAATTCATAATGCAACAAGCACTACACACACTATCGGACCATAGAGACGACGTGCAGATTCCATTTTGTGGACTGCAAATTCCTATTTGCCTACAAAATTGTGTATTGCGTTAGCATTCTTCTGTGACGAGTGACATAAGCTTAGCAACCCTATAAACTGTTACGTTACACGCACATTGTCGGGCTTTGGAGACGACGATTTCCAATATCAGACCACACTGTGCTTTAAGACCCTAGAGGTGAAAAAACTGTGCTCTACTTGACTGGAGTAAGTTCGAGAGTAAGCGATTTGTTGTTAACTAAAAAAATATATTTCAGGACGCTGAATGTGAAGTACTACCTGGTTTTACCTAAATACTTCTAATGCGTAGGTCCCGCCACCATCACGGAGACTTGTTTGGTGACATAATGGCATTCACTAAGGTTTGCTATCCTCTTTTTGGATTGCAGGCAGTAAACGGCAGCAGCAGCCGCAGGCCTGGTGCTCCGGACGGCTCATCCCTTCTGTCACAACTGGATGACGCCATTAACGGGCCGAATGGACTTCTCAGACGCGTGGCCATGCTCGAGAGAGGGAACGCGACCGCTGCCAGTACGGTAAGTGCCTCTCTCCTGTAACAGTACCAGCGAGGCTATACTAGGCGACACGTGCCCACAAATAGCGTGCTATATGTTGTCTAGCAAGAACGAAATTATGACCCTCCCAATTGTCCAAATGTGTAATTTATTTAACTTGGAAACGTCTCGGGAAAGCATGATCCCATTATCAAGTTCTTTAACAAGGAAAACGGCAATCACTACTTCGCATTATTTCAGATGTTAACCTGCATGTAACGCATGTAATATTGCGTACGATAAAGGTATAATGCCATTAGGCACTTTAAAAATATGCAAGCTGCAGAAATACATTGCCAAACATATATGACCCTCCATTATAAATGCTATGAAATAACGATCGTAATTACTGGTGACGCTTTAACCTTTCACAGAGCTCCATCCGCTGACCAACGAAAGTCAACTGCCACGCATCAACCAAAGATTGTTATACCTTGTTAATAGAAACCATCGACACAGCTGTCGACTTAAAGGCATTTGAACCTCAGTATCTCTTTGTCGTAGGAAGCTGTAGAAGCTCCCTTACGCCTATGTTACAAAGATTGCATATACTGAGATTTAACAGAATATTACTATTCACTCTAAGAAAAAAAGACTCATTATCCGAATGATACGGAAACCGGTAGATATGATTCACATGTACCGACAAACAAGTGATTACAGTTTCAGGAAAAATGGAATAATTTATTCAGGAGAAAGAGCTTCACAAACTGAGCAAGTCAGTAACGCGTTGCTGCACCTCTGGCCCTTACGCAAGCAGTTATTCAGCTTGGAATTGATTAAGAGGGTTGTTGGACGCCCTCCTGGCGGATAGCGTGCTAAATTCTGTCCAAATGGCGCGTTAGATCGTCAAGATCACGAGCTGGTTGGAGGGCCCTGCCCATAATGTTCCAAAAGATCTCAGTTGGGGAGAGGTCCGGCGACGTTGCTAGCCAAGGTATGGTTTGGCAAGTACGAAGACAGGCAGTAGGAACTCTCGCCGTGGGTGGGTAGGCGTTATCTTGCTGAAATGTAAGCCCTGGATGAGGTGATATGAAAGGCAACAAAATTGAGCATAGAATGTCGTCGACTTGCCGCTGTACTGTAAGGGTGCGGCGCATGACAACCAAATGGTGTCTGCTATGAAAAGACATGACACCCCAGACCATCAGTCCGGGCTCTCCGGCCATGGGGAGAGCGGTAGAAGTTGGTATCCCACCGCCATCCGGGGCATCTCCAGACACGTTTTCTGCCTCGAATATCATTGAGTGAAGTCTATTTGTCTTCAGTGCTGAGTCTCGCTCCGAACTGAGCCCCGGTGACCAGCGATATCTCGCAGGACATCCAACAACTCTATCAATTAATGCCAGCCGAAGAAACGCTTGCATAAGAGTCAGACGTGCACCAACGAATAATTGGCTAACTCCGTCTGTGAAGCTCTTTCTCTTGAACAAATCATCCAATTTTTCTGAAATTGTAATCATTTGTTTGTCTGCACATGTATCAAATCTACCAATTTCCTTTCCATTCGAATAAATCCTCTGAGTCTGGTTTTTTTTTCGCCTTTGAGAGTATTATACCGGATGGCTCCTCTCTGAAGTGCTTCTCAAAAGCATCTGTTCTGAAGACAATTAAGCAGTAGCTCTGCCGATGGCATCAACTTTGCCTTACATACAGGATATAAGTCATTTCGATGTTCGTATGCTCTTTGGTACATGTAATGCTTTCAACAGTGTCATTTCACTGGTAAACGACACATGTAACAAATTATAAAAAAGAATTAAACTTGTTAGTTTCTTTTTTCAACATTTCCTATAAGTGCACTACTGGCCATTAAAATTGCTACACCAGGACGATGACATGCTACAGACGCGAAATTTAACCGACAGGAAGAAGCTGTTGTTATATGCAAATGATTAACTTTTCAGAGCAGTCACACAACGTTGGCGCCGGTGGCGACCGCTACAACGTGCTGACGTAAGGAAAGTTTCCAACCGATTTCTCATACGCAAACAGCAGTTGACCGGCGTCGCCTGGTGAAACGTTGTTGTGATGCCTCGTGTAAGGAGGAGAAATGCGTACCATCACGTTTCAGACTTTGATAAAGGTCAGATTGTAGCCTATCTCGATTGCGGTTTATCGTATCGCGACATTGCTGCTCGCGTTGGTCGAGATCCAATGACTGTTAGCAGAATATGGAATCGGTGGGTTCAGGAGGGTAATACGGAACGCCGTGTTGGATCCCAACGGCCTCGTACCAATAGCAGACGAGATGACAGGCATCTTATCCGCATGGCTGTAACGGATCGTGCAGTCACGTCTCGATCCCTGAGTCAACAGATGGGGACGTTTGCAAGACAACAACCATCTGCGCGAACAGTTCGACGATGTTTGCAGCAGCATGGACTATCAGCTCGGAGACCATGGCTGCGGTTACCCATGACGTTGTATCACAAACAGGAGCGCCTGCGATGGTGTACTCAACGACGAATCTATGTGCACGAATGGCAAAACGTCATTTTTTCGGATGAATCCAGGTTCTGTTTACAGCATCATGATGATCGCATCGATGTTTGGTGACATCGCGGTGAACGCACATTGGAAGCGTGTATTCGTCATCACCATACTGGCGTATCACCCGGCGTGATGGTATGGGGTGTCATTGGTTACACGTCTCGGTCACCTCTTGTTCGCAGTGACGGTACTTTGAACAGTGGACGCCACATTTCAGATGTGTTACGACCCGTGGCTCTACCCTTCATTCGATCCCTGCGAAACCCTACATTTCATCAGGATAATGCACAATCGCATGTTGCAGGTCGTGTACGGGCCTTTCTGGATACAGAAAATGTTCGACTGCTGCCCTGGCCAGCACATTCTCCAGATCTCTCACCAATTGAAAACGTCTGTTCAGTGCTGGCCGAGCAACTGGCTCGTCACAATACGTCAGTCACTACTCTTGAAGAACTGTGGTATTGTGTTGAGGTGGTTATTCTGGGTACTGATTTCTCAGGATCTATGCACCCAAATTGCGTGAAAATGTAATCACATGTCAGTTTTAGTATAATATATTTGTCCAATGAATACCCGTTTATCATCTGCATTTCTTCTTGGTGCAGCAATTTTAATGGCCAGTAGTGTAGCATCTATCTTTTCTATAATCATGCACGTTTCTAGGGATTTTCAATTCAAAAATTGTTCAAATGGCTCTGCGCACTATGGGACGTAACATCTATGGTCATCAGTCTCCTGGAACTTAAAACTATTTTAACCTAACTAACCTAAGGACATCACGCAACACCCAGTCATCACGATGCAGAGAAAATCCCTGACCCCGCCGGGAATCGAACCGCGGAACCCGGGCGCGGGAAACGAGAACGCTACCGCACGACCACAAGCTGCGGACATATTCAGATCTCTGTGAGCCATACTTGCTTTGGTATTTTGCATGTTTTAGGCGCCTGCCTTACATTTTCCTCGATTGATTTGTTGTATTTTTATAGTTACTTCGTTCAGCAATTAAGTTTAATGTGTTATATATTATTCAATGTTCTTTTATTTCAATATTCTTTTATTGTCATTTGGCTACCGCCATACAGGCACCCATCACATTTACATACCACCATTCTTAATGCTTATTCTACCACGCACTTCGTTAATTGCCATTTACAAAAAACTGAAGTATTCTATGAATAAATTATTGCTATATGACATCACCAGAAACTACTCATAAAGTGGTTACACCATAACAAAAAGCGTAACATCATACAAAACATCCACATTATCGCCTACACGGCATATCTATATAGTTAGGAGACGGTTGGACGCCACATTCAGTAACAGTTTATTCTCCTGCGTTCACAGCAGCGCTGAAGATGATGTTGATAGGGGAGCGTCTGCGTTAACCAGTGAGCTGATAAATGATTTTTGTCGTGTCTTGATCTGGTACACGGGAATAGTGGATGGTTCAACTCCTTCTTCTTCATTGCATAAATCACATAAAGGAGGTTCCTTCGATCCTGCTTCGAACAGATGGGTTGGAAATTTGTCATCATGTAAGTGCATTGTTACGAATAGTCTGCTTCTATTCCTATCGGTGCTCCAAGGAGATAATGCTCTACTAGGTTACAGCTGGGCACAATGCACTCCTTTCGAAATCTTGGTCGGATCTCGTTTCGCCTGCCAGCCGTTTCTCGCTATTTCAGTGATTAAGCTCGGTATTTCGCCTAAGTCCATTGCTTGCTTCACTAAGCTGTCTACTATTTCAATATGATAGATATCACTGTGCCCTGGAATCCACGAGAAACTATTTAGTGGTCTTTCTTGGTTATTTGTCGCCACTTCTTTAATAATGTCTATAACTATAGTCGAGACACTTTTGTTCCATTTTGATTTTTTGAGGCTCTTTAGCACGCTTGTGGCCTCGGTTAACATCAGCGAACTGCTTTGTGCGCAAGATCTGCCGTGTTTTACTGCTTCCCTAATTGCGATGGCTTCCGCCTAGTAGATTGTTTCCTTCTTACGTCCGGAATAAAGGGTTTAACAATTTTCTGCAGGGTTCTATATGGCGCAACGTACTTTGTCACCACCGATGGTCTTCGATTCATCCTTATAAATCCTCGTCAAATTTGGAAGGTGGTACTGAGTTAAACGTTGATTTCGGTCTACGGTTTTGGAGAATCTTTATATTGTGAGATCTGTCAGATTCGCTTCAGAATGAATTTATTAGCAAGTTTTAATGTTCTAATACTCACTGGTGGTTCGCCTGCCTCAACGAGGAGAGCACTCGTAGGTGTGGATAGCTTGACTTCAGTGCACATTAGAATAAAGCGATACTGACTTCTGTCCAGTTTGGCTACAAATTTGTTGGCCCATCATAGTATAATATGCATCCATAATCCAAGAGAGATTTCACGAGAGTGCTATACAAGGTCGGCAGAGTTATCGTGTGAGCTCCCATGATGTGCCGGCTATACATCTCAGTGCATTCATCTTTGTTTATATCTTAGAAGAAATATCATTATGTGAGGCCTTCACATTAATCTCGAGTCAGTTCTCATCTCTAAAATCTTCGCTTGGCTGCGGAAGGGGATGTTTATTCCACATAGCCTCATACTATCCGGGCAATATGGGAATTAAGATTTTCGTAGTCCATTCTTGAGGCACTGGATCACATTTCCATATTGCAATGTACTTCAGTTTAATCTAGTCTTTTTCCTACTTTTTAATCTTCTGTGTACAATATTTCACCCTTCGAAGCCATCAACTTATCGTATATTGCTATTCTTTGCCTTATCTCAGGCAACCGTAGTCTAATGTCACCTCTGAAGTTCTCAATGTCTGCTTTTTTCGTCTTATCGCAACCGAGTGATCTGCTGCAGTTTCCAGCAAACTGGTCAAACACACATCCAGCCATCCTGATTTAGGTTTTCTGTGTGCAAATACTGTTATGGTTCCTGTAAAAATGCGCACAGACGGTTTCCTTTCCCATCCTTACGTAATGCGACCTTCTTTTTCGTCCGCAATGACCTCGTTGTCGACGGGACGCTCAACTGTAATCATCCTTCCTTCCTGCAACTTATCTAGGTTCCATCTCCTTAATTTGCTACTTTTTTGTAATTTCTTTACCTTTAATTTGCATTTCAGAGTCAATGAATTATAGTTCTACATCTGACCCTGGAATAATTTTTCAGTTTAGAACCTAGTTTCTAAATATCTATTTTACCATTATATAATCAAACAATGGAAAATCCAGGATGGAATATAAGAATATTAGAGAAGGAAAGTTACTACTCACCATATAGCGGAGATGCTGAGTAGCGATAGGCACAACAAAAAGATTAACATTATTATAGCTTTCGGACGTTAAGGCCTTTGTCAGCAATAGACAAATACCTACAGACACCGGCTCCACCACCGCTGAAAAGAATCGCAAGGATTACCTGGCCGAAGGACTCCATGAGCTGTAAGATACTTCCACCTACAGACCTTGCCATAGTGACCCCATTCCAGCCGGCCGAGCGGTTCTAGGCGCAGTTACGAATCCTGCCTCGGGCATGGATGTGTGTGATGTCCTTAGGTTAGTTAGGTTTAAGTAGTTCTAACTTCTAGGGAACTGATGACCTCAGAATTTAAGTCCCATAGTGCTCAGAGCCATTTGAACCATTTTTTGACCCCATTCCAGTAACCAATCAGGATCTCCAATCACTACTCAAATCCTTAGGCCCGTCCCAAAACCTCTCCCCAGAGTCCATCTCTCTACTTACCCCTACCACGCCCCACACCCCACCTTCTACATGCTTCCTAAAGTCTATAAACCCAACCACCCAGGACGACCCATGGTGGCCATTTACTGTGCCCCATCTGAGAGAATCTCTGCTCTCATAGACCAACACCTTCAACTTATTACCTGGAACCTATCCATCTGTATAAAAGATACCAGCCATTTCCTCCATCGACTCTCCACAGTTACTGCCCCTTTACCACATGGTGCTCTGCTCGTCACTGTTGATGCCGCCTCTCTGTACACCACGTTCCTAATACCCATGGCCTTACTGCTATTGAAAACTACCTTTCCAGACGCTGTATGGCTTCCAAACCAACAACCTTCCTAGTCGCCATGACTAACTATATTCTCACCCAAAATTACTTCTCCTTTGAAGGCATTACCTACAAACAAATCCGGGGTATGGCTATGGGCACCCACATAGCGCCATCCTATGCCAACCTATTCATGGGCCATCTAGAAGAATCCTTCCTAAAAACCCAGAATTCTAAATCCCTCGCCTGGTTCAGATTCACCGATGACATCTTTGCTAACATCTTCTTAGATGTTGACCTCCGCCTCAGAGATGGCTACTTCAGTACCTCCATCTATATTAAACCTACTAACCACCAGCAATACGTCCACTTCGAGAGCTGCCACCCATTCCGTAACAAGAAGTCCTTTCCGTACAGCCTAGCCACCCATGGCCACTGTATCTGCAGTGACGAGCCATCCCTGTCAAATATACCGAAGGTCTCACTGGAGATTTCACTAACCATAATTATTCTCCTAACCTTGTACAAAAACAAGTCTCCCATGCCTTATCTTTCCAGTCTCCCACCATCTCCCACAGTCTGGCCACAGAGGAGCATTACCCTCATAACTCAGTACCATCCAGGACTGGAGCAATTGAATTACATTCTCTGCCAGGGTTACGATTGCCTCTCGCCATGCCCTGAAATGAGAAATGTCCTTCAAACTATCCTTCCCATCCCTCCTAAGGTGGTATTCCGCCGTCCACCAGACCTTCACAATATACTCGTCCTTCCTTACACAACCCCTGCTTCTAATCCTTTACCTCATGGCTCATACACCTTTAATAGACCTAGATGCAAAACCTGTCTCATACATCCTCCTACCACCACGTACTCCAGTCCGATTACTAACGTCATCTATACCATCAAAGGTGGGGCTACCTGTAAAACAAGTCATGTGAGTTACAAGCTAAGCTGAAAACACTGTGCTGCATTCTATGTAGGCATGACAACCAAAAAGCTGTCTGTCCACATGAATGGCCACCGACAAACTGTGGCCGTAAAGCAAGTGGACCACCCTGTTGCTGAACACGCTGCCAATGATATCCCTCATCTCAATGACTGCTTCACAACCTGTGTCATATGGATCCTTCCCACCAACACCAGCTTTTCTGAATTGCGCAGGTGGGAACTTTCCCTGTAATACATCCTATGTTTCCATAACCCTCTTGGTCTCAACCTTCATTAGTCACTATCCTCACTCATCCAACATACTCTCTGTTCCCATACACAGCTGTTGTTTCACTGCCACACCCAGTCTTTTAATTTCTTTTTATTTCTCTCCTTTCAGCTACTTCCTCCCCCTCCCCACATTCACAGTCTGCCACTCCCACCATACTATCCCTCCCCCTCCCTGCCCCACCCTCCTCCTTACCCCCACCCAGTCGCCACTCCCATCATGCACTGGTCCTGCTGCTTGCAGTGTCATTTCAGTTATCTGAGACTGCAGACGTGCGTGAAAGTTGCATTTGTGTGTGTTTTTGTGTCTGTTTCTGACAAAGGCCTTAATGGCCAAAAGCTATAATTGCGTGAATCTTTTTGTTACCATTATATAAACTTCATACATCTACAGGGGTTTTCCACGTATACAACCTTCTATTACATTTCTGAAACTGAGTGTTTGCAATGAGAATATTGAGCTCTGTATAAAAATCTACCAGGAGCTTTCCGCTTTCATTCATTTCCCTCAGTCCATGTTCGAGAACAAAATTTCCTTCACTTCCTTCCCCCACCAATTAATTTCAATTCTCCTTAACGGTTAAATTAATCTTATAGTCTCATAATAAATACGTAAATTTTATTCCGTGTGCCAGACTTTCGGCAATCACTGTTTTCTAGCCTTTGTAGCATTTGTGCAGCCATTTCTTGTACGTCTCACAGATAATTTCCTTTGATTTTTACAAGCGACAGGTTTTTATCTTGAACCTATATGTTACAATTTACAAGTACAAACTGATAGTCGTTTTCTCTTGCAGACTGCTGTTAACGCCCTGCGACGCAGAGTAAATAGCCTTACTGGAAGGGTGAGTAACGAATTGTACTGCCTATCTTCTTTTACTTTTGTTTAATTTTCAAAGTTTTTTTCGTAAAATATCTTTCTATCTTTTTCAACAAGACTTCGGCACCTATATGCCACCTTCTATGAATATTTATCCCGCAAATTACACATTACGGTATACTTTTATGCTATGTCAAAGGTATTACTACTTTCGAGCATTTACCCAGTACTTCCCCGCACGAACAATGGACCTTGCATGCCTCAGCGATACAGACCGCCGTACAGCAGGTTCAGCAAAACGCAGTGGTACCTGTGGACACGCCAGACAAAAGTGTGCTCCCTGAAGAGGAGCAGCAGCCTTTCCAGTAGTTGCAGGGGCAACAGTTTGTATGACGGACTGACATGGCCTCGTAACATTAATCGAAACAGCCTTGCTGTGCTGGTACAGCGAACGGCTGAAAGCAAGGGTAAGCTACAGCCGTAATTTTTCCCGAGGGTATGACGCTCTGTTGTATGGTTAAATGATGATAAAATATTCCGGAAGGAAATAGTCCACCATTAGAATCTACGGTTGGTGAGTATCCAGGAGGATTACGTCATCAGGAGAAAGAAAACTGGCGTTCTACGGATCGGTGGAGGGAAGTTTGATCCCTTAATCGGGCAAGTAGTTTAGAAAATTTGGAAAGGGAAATGGGTAGGTTGAAATTAGATATAGTGGGAATTAGTGAAGTTCGATGGTAGCAGGAACAGGACTTCTGGTCAGGTGAATACAGGGTTACAAATACAAATAGGTGTAAAGGACTGGATTTAATAATGAATAAAAAAATAGGAACACTGATAAGCTCCTATGGACAGCACAGTGAACGCATTGTCGTAGCCAAGCTAGACACGAAGCCTATATCTACCACAGTAATACAAGTCTATGTAACTAGCTCCGGAGATGATGAAGAGATCGAAGAAATGTATGATGAAATAAAAGAAATAATTCATATAATTAAGGAAGGCGAAAATTTAGTTGTGGCGGAGGACTGCAATTCAATAGTAGGAAAGGAAAAGAAGGAAAAATGACAGGTGGATATGGACTGAGAGAAAGGAATGAAAGAGCTAGCCACGAATTTTACATAGAGCATAATTTAATCATCTCTAACATTTGGTTTAAGATTCATGAAAGTAAGTTGTATATGCGGAAGAGGCCTGCAGATAGGGGAAGCTTTGAGACTGATTACGTAACGGTAAGACACAGATTTCGGAGCAAGATTTTATATCGTCTGGCATTCACAGGGTAGATGTGGACTCTAAGCACAATTTATTGGCTACGAACTCTTGATTAAAAGTTAAGAAACTGTAAAAAGGTAGGAAATTAAGGAGATGGGACCTGAGTAAGTTGAAAGAACCAGCGTTTGTTGAGAGTTTCAGAGGGGGCATTAGGCAACAGTTGACTAGGGCAAGGTAATGGAATACAATAGAAGGCGAGCTTTAAGAGATGAAATAGTAAAGTGTCCTTGGACAATAAAAGAGACAATGAATTTAACTGATGAAAGAAGAAAATATAAAAATACTGTAAATGAAGCAGACGAAGGGGAGTCCAAACGTCTAAAAAAGAGTTTGAAAGGAAGAGCGAATTGGCTAAGCAGGAATGGCTAGAGAAAAAAAATGTAACGATTTAGAAGCATTTTTCATTGGGGGGAAATATATACCGCATACAGGAAAATTAAAGAGGACGTTGGAGAAAGAGAAGCACTTTATGAATATCACGAGCTCGGATGGAAAACCAGTCTGAAGCGAAGAAGGAAACGCTGGAAGGTGGGAGGAGTATACAGAGGTCTACACAACGGAGATTGACTTGAAGGTAATAGAAGTGGAGGAGGACGTAGATGAAGATAAGATGGAAGATATGATACTGCGAGAAGAATTTGACAGAGCACTGAAATACTTAAGACAAAACCAGACTCCCAGAGGTAGACGACATTCCGTCAGAACTACTGATAGCCTCAGAAAAGCCACCCATGACAAAACTCTTCCATAGGTGTGCAAGATGTATGAGACTTCAAGAAGAATGTAATAATTACAATTCCAAACAAAGTAGTTACTGACAGGTGTAAAAATTAGCGAACTATCAGTTTAATAAGTCATGGTTCGAAACTACTAACACGAATTGGTTACTGAAGAATCGAAAATTTTGTAGAAGTCAATCAGCTCTAAAGATCAGTTTTGATTTAGGAGGAATGTAGAAATACGCGAGGCATTACTGATTCTATGACTTATCTTAGAAGGCAGGTTAAGGAAAGGCAAACCTACGTTTATAGAATTTGTAGACTTAGGGAAGCTATTTTGTAAAGAAAATATTTGTTTCAGGCGACCTTCAACACCAGTGATATACTTGTAGAAATGCATGATACAACTATTCTGTAGCAATAAATATTTATTCACAACCGGTTTCGATCATTGATCATCTTCACAGCGCTGGCAAGAAAAAAAGTGGAAACAAAGTGCATGTGTATCTCTCGGTGACTGTACTATAGTATACACATATTTTGGAACCTGTTCTTTGATCTTCATTTTGACCTTATTCTTTGACTTTGGCTTGTAGCTTATTTGATCAACACTTGTGCGTTAACCTACTGGACGTTGCCATGCCCGAGTAACGGTGCTGTGCACTTACTGTTGTTACAGGTTCCACGTTTTCAATGTTTTCTGCTTGCTTAATCCAGTATTATGCAGTGAAGTGTCTTTTTCTGCCTTCTGCTAGTCAGATATGGCGTTTTTTTGGTTAAATACTAGAGCATGTATCACATGCGAAGCTGTCACAATATTTTTGGTTCCAAGTCCACTTGCGTCATTGCAAATCGACTTTGCCGTGATGTTTACTCAAAAAATCCAGTCCAAGTATGACATCGCAGCTATTTATAACTCAAGGAAGTACTTTCACGCAGTTGGAAAAGATATTCCCCTCCCACTCGGAAGTTCACCAATGCCGAACCGAACGAATGAATACTACCTTCATCTACACCACTTAGTCTACAATAGGAACGGTTAAAACGCCTAACAGCAAATACACCTTGAGCTGCTACGGATACCTGCAATCCTGCATCCTGTAAAAATCTACACACCTTTCCTCCTACACAGCCATTCAAACATTCCTTTGCCATTGGTTTCTCAGACAGACATCTTGTGCTGACGTGTACAGGAACGCTGCACAGTGGCTACACTATACCTTTTCTCGTTTAAAACCGGGTGCGAACTGCGTAACAACTTTCTCTTTACGTGTGGAAACCTATGCTGACATTCCTGCTCTGAATGCCCATTTCTTTTACACCTCCCACACTGCGGTTTCCTACATTTTCTTCTAATGTGACAAGCCTAATTTCGTAAAAGATGACAAAGCTAACCATCGATAGCACATGATCTTTGCATTAAAAACTACCTTCTTTTCCCTTGTTCCGGTCGGCGCACCTATTTCTTAGCACGCGCCACATCATAATTTACAGACTTTTGGGAATTATGCATTTTACGGGAAATATTAGCTGCCAAATCTAGCAAGAAAGCATCTAGCGCCCTCTGCTCTGCTCCTTGAAGAATGTTCTTGTTGTCTTTGTCATTATCCGCGCATTACAGTGCTAATTCGAAATTAAATAATAATCTAAAACGTTAAACTTAAAATTTTATATGAGGTTACTATCCAGTGAAGCGGAAGGAATTGCCCAATAGAAAGTTCTTTTATTCAATCTTAAACCCAAACACATTATCTACATTACATATGACATGAAATTTTGCCAAATGCCCCAACAGTCATTGATCGCAAATGTTTGCTTCTTCACGCTCTTGTAGGTTGCTGAATACATGTATACCCAAGTAGCAGACATCTTTCTATATTAATGTTAATCCTTTGAAGTCTTTGTAGAGGTAGCTTTATGTCCTAGAGATATATTCATTTTCACTACGGTACTTTTATGAGAAAAGAGAAATATTGGTAACGACATAAAACCTTAATAAGTATTTACATTGTAAAATAGTTGTCAAAATACCCAGTTTTTCAACAGATCTCTGCAAGGTATTCTAGAAGCAACATTCAATGCAATGCTTTTGCACGTCTGTATTCTGAAAGTACTTAACCTGTAAGTTGTGTTCCCCAGAAAATGATATCATAGCTCATGAGTGAATGAAAATATGCAGAATAAACTATTTTCTCTATTCATATCCGTAGTCCAAAACACTGGATCCTTTCTACTGCCTGCATTTCATTGTTTGAGACGCATGTGTTCATAGCTTTTGGAGTTATATGAGAAATACTGGACGATGTGTACTAAGTCTTATCAAAATTCGAAAATAATTATCTAATTTTAATTTTGATTTTGCTGTAGGTGTCCCGGCTGGAGTCTTCTCTCACGAGGCTTCGGAACAGCCTGTCGACGAACGAATGTGCCAGCAACCCTTGCCGGAATGGCGGAACCTGTGAAGACAAGTATAACGGCTTCGTGTGCCGCTGTCCGTCTAACTGGCAGGTCAGTTGTTTATTTTAACACAAGTGGCAAGCATATGCAACAATAATGTGTGATGCATCGTACAAACTGTTACGGTGTTAACGCATTTGCGACGAGAGAGTATTTTCACAAGGGGACAATTAGGTTTTTGAATCGCCGATTCGAGGCATTTTCAGTTGCACTGAAAAGCATGAAAATAGCTCCATGGTGAAAAATACTTGCTATCTCTCGAAAAAATACGATTTACTTACTACGATTAAAATACGTTTCCTATTGACAACTTTATGTCGCTTTATGGCAGACTGGTGGTCACAACTGCGAAATTCTTTGAGCCACGACATAGGGTCACTGTACATAGACTGTAGATAGCTGTGTCAGCGCTTCAAAACTTGAAAACCAAGAACGTTACTGAATGAAAACCAGATTATTCAAACAACTTGCCGGGATGGAAGCGAGTGACGTCTTCCACAACTGCCGATATTTCGATAGTTCAACACCTCGTCATTTTCAAGGCACAAATGCAATGAGAGAGCGCAATGCAGGGAAATTTAAGTCCTCGAAAAGCGAGACTACGCTGACCAAGAAACGTAGTGTGGCACGCACACACACACATACACACACACACACACACACACACACACACACACACACACAAACAAACACACCGTATGCAGTAAACTACTAGCATCACCACAGAAATAAAGAAGACCAATGTCAGAATTTGTCGATAGCAACGAGATAGAGTAACGTATAGAGGCAACACTGAACAACACTACACCATGTTTTCGGAAGCCAAAACTAATGGCCATGGTACACGATAGTTCATAAGGAGATTACGAAATCTTCAGTAAAATAATTAAACACGTGTAAGTTCCTCATGTGCTGGTGTATAACACAAATGTACAAAACCACTAACAGGTAATATTTTTAAACAGTAGGCCTACTAGCTTGAAATCAGATAAATTCATAGTCTTATTGCTTTTGTGCGTGCATTTATCTGTTGGGGTCAATTCTAGTGTCCGATTCCACTCGTCGGCTTTTGAGCAATGACGTCATACCTAACGCAGAGCCGCTACATAGAGGCAATGTTTGAAAGCAAGTGATCATATTCTTAAACAAACGAATGTAGCATACGATAAAATTATAAATACCGTTCACGTGATTAATTAATTAGCCACAAATTATACCGTCAAGAACTAAAGGTAAGAAAATGATTAATAACAGAAAAAGAGAAGTATACATGTCTGAAATAAAATATTACCGTAATTTAGACTATAAGAAATCCAGTACAGTGTAGCGCATGGCGAAGTAATAATATTATGAATCAGCATTAATTTTCGATGCTAATTGATAAACCTAACGGGACGAGTACACAAGTAACAAGAATTGACAAAAAGAAGGGGTCTGAGAAATACGATTCGCTATTTAGATCGTTTTAATAACTCTTGTCTGCACTAAAATGATATAGGATTTCTACTAATTCATTACTATGAAAAACAGAAAAATTTACAAGTTGTACCTACGATATTTATTAGTTTTTCGTAGTAATTCTGATATCAATAAGAAACCTAGATATCTTACAAAAACATAGTCTACAGATTTACTGCAAAAATGTCCAAAATTATGAACCATCGAAAAGTTGGAATCGGTAACCAGAATTGACCTCCTATATGGGTCAATTCTAGTAACCGAGTCCAGCCATTCGATGATTCATTACAGATCGTTTTTTCAGCACATGTGTTCACTAAAATGTAGGCTAATATGATTTCTGCACTTATTATTGCTCTTTGAACTACGGAAAAAAGTTACTAATATTGGAATCTGTAACTAGACTTAAGCTGTATAGAAGGACAGTTCTAGTTACCGATCCCAATTTTTGTTATACACCACAGTAGTCTTAGGGAGCAATTAAAAATGAAGAAATGCTATTACGTTTCAGAGCTTACAACTTCAAAAACAATTTACATATGACTCATGGAGCGGTTGGAATCTGTAACAGGAATTTACGCACATTGTTTAATTCTAGTTATCTATTCCAATATTCTCTATTTTTTTCAAATATTCGTTTGTCATGTGTTGGCTTTTCTTTTAGAATTTCGTGTAACGGTTTCTTCACGTTTTATGCTATTATTTCGTATTTGTTGTCATTCATCAAATTTTCCCGCTTTCCTGTTACATTTTGGTTTCTTCCCGCAAAAAACTCCCACTTTACTGCACTTCTCCCGTTACATTCAGTAATTAATAGTAAAATTCGCCCTATTTTATAACGGTATGAATTCACCATGCGCTTTACTGTAATGCAATTTAAAGGGCCTTTGTGCTTTTCTAGTCGCATAAATTTCGAGAATACTTCTTACTAGACATGGACATTTGTTTTTAATTCTTATTCTTAGTATTTTCGTTATCTTAGGTTCGTTTCGATATAATTAATGACTAATTAAATAACTGCGTGAACGTGATTGTTATTTTATCCTATGCTACATTTGTTTGCTTACGAGTATGATCCACTGCTTTCATAGGTTGCCTACACGTAGCGACCTTCCCGTAAGTATGATGTCATTGCTCAAAGCCAACGAATGGATTCGGACACTAGAAGTTATCCATATGTTGAGCAAACGTTAGGCATGATTTCGAAAAGATATTCGACAATAGTTCATCTTACAAGTTGGCACACTACTATTTCGTTTTCAAAACAACCACCGAATATATTCAAAGACGTGGCATCAAATAGTATAGCGTGCCACCACGACGAGCATTAAATAACGGGCCGCAGTCTCTCTGTGTATACTCTCTTTGATCAATATTGAGATTAATTATCAGCTGGTGAAAAAGTAGCATTGAGGAGCTCCAAATAACGTGCCATAGCCTCTCTGCGTATACTCTATCTCGTTGATCGATAGTGAATATTAATCACCAGTTGGTGAGCAAATACCATTAACTCTTTTCCTCAGTTCTTTGAGTTGGGATATAAGGTTCAGCAGCAGAATTTCAGCATGTTGCATCCATCTCTAAAACTTTGAACCTTTCTAGCTAACTATATTTGATAGAAATTTGGTTTAAATTGATTTGTACAACAATTGTTTAAACACATCAACAAAATGAACTGTTTTTGTGGCTCCACAGAAAAAGTAACTATTATTACTTTTACCTATCTAAATAAATATTCCTTTTACTTATTATTTTGCGAGTTACAGAGAAAAAGTTCTTATCTCGAAAACTTTGTGTGTGTGAGATTGTCAGTCCAGCATTTTTGAGTTAACTCAGTTGATTTCGTACACCTTCATTGCCACCATGTCTTTCTAAGAGCATCTCTTTACAGCCTAAAACAACTTCATGTA
This sequence comes from Schistocerca gregaria, assembly GCF_023897955.1. Lineage (NCBI taxonomy): Eukaryota > Metazoa > Arthropoda > Insecta > Orthoptera > Acrididae > Schistocerca > Schistocerca gregaria. Next base: position 255,651,292 of record NC_064927.1, read on the forward strand.
AATGGACTGCACTGCCAATGCTTTCCTTTGTTGAATGTGTCTTCTCTTCCCTATAACAATATTGTACCACACGGATGAATACACTTACTCCAGTCGATATCTCTCTTGTTAGCTAAAGTACTACCTAGACATTTGAAGTCTGACACTTGTTTAAGTATGTGGATACTTCCAGGTGATGGCTATGAAGAAGTCTTCAGATAAGTGCATGGTTCCATTCTGCACTTGATAAAATTATTATGAAGTTTTATTAATATGATGTCACCGCTTTTCATGCCTATATGTTTGCACTAACCGTGCACTTTCGGAAACGTAAAAAAATACTGTCTTATGAAAACGTCAATGTGTCACAACTGGAATCAGTCAAGTCACATAAATACCTGAGTGTAACAATTTGTGAGGATATGAAATGGAATTGTCATACAGAATCAATCGTAGACAAAGCAGATGACAGACAGGTTGCTTGGCAATATACTGGAAAATGTTCAAAGGTATGGATTACAAAACACTTGTGTGATACATACTAGAATGTTGCTCAGATGTGTGGGATCCATATCAAATAGCACTAACAGAGAACATTTACCGTTTACGAAGAAGAGCAGCACGAATGGTGTCAAAGGGCCGTTTGATTTACATGAGAGTGGCATGGGATTGCTAAAAAGCCTGATCTGGCAACGTTTGAAAACAGATTAGATTTCGAGAATCAGTGTTAAGTGAGAAATCTAGTAATTTACTCACTCCCATGCGTATCAATCACGTGGGAATGTACAGACAAGATAGGCTAACTACAGAGCTCACAGAAGCATTGAAGCAGTCATTTGTCCTCGCATATCTCTGAATGGAACGGGAGGAAAACCTAATACGTGGTACATTGGGAAGTAGCCTCTATCATGCATTTTACAGTCAGATCTCAAACTCATGCAATAGTCCATACATTCTTTTCTTTCAGTAACCGAGTGGTGCAAGAGAGAGCAATTAAAATACACGTGTAGCAACAACTATTAATTTACTAAGACTAGTACTCTGTACAGTTCCTGGGGATGAATGTCCACACAGCTTGAATATAACCGAAACGTCAGTTCTTGACGATGCCTATCTGGCGCTCACAATAACGTCGTTGTGGGCGATGAGCAGGGAGGACCCGAGGAAGAGTACCGTAAACGGGGCATCCCTTGACGGCCGTGGTTTCCTTGACCGTTCATGTACCGAAAGTCTTACAGCTCTCTGCTGGCTGTCAGTTGGGTATTTAGTATATATTTTTTGGTGGTAAAGCCCCATCAATATATGCTAGATGGCGACATGTAGCGCCGACTTCCTTGCGCAACAGCTGGCTAATCTGTTGCGACTTATACTGTTTACGAAACAGAGTGGTGATCTGAGAGTGCAAAATCAGTCGATTTCAAATAGCACTGACAGAAGATGTTTAACGTTTACAATTATTAACAATCGATATGTAGACGAAGGCTCATTTGTAATTGTTATTATGCCTACGGCTAAGAAAATCAAATGTCAGTCATACTTTTCTCAAATTGTTTGGTATTGTGGTTCAGGAAGTGATTCAAGTATAACATATGATATTTAATATGAAGTGCCAGATACGGACTCGATAAATGAAGAACAGGTAACCTTAGTTCTACTGCTCTGGATGTTTGGAAACGAGGATTTAGGTTTAAGGTGGATGGAACTGAAGGGTTTTTTATTGTCATCAGTCTACTGACTGGTTCGATGCGGCCCGCCACGAATTCCTTTCCTGTGCCAACCTCTTCATCTCAGAGTAGCACTTGCAACCTACGTCCTCAATTATTTGCTTGACGTATTCCAATCTCTGTCTTCCTCTACAGTTTTTGCCCTCTACAGCTCCCTCTAGTACCATGGAAGTCATTTCCTCATGTCTTAGCAGATGTCCTACCATCCTGTCCCTTCTCCTTATCAGTGTTTTCCACATATTCCTTTCCTCTCCGATTCTGCGTAGAACCTCCTCATTCCTTACCTTATCAGTCCACCTAATTTTCAACATTCGTCTATAGCACCACATCTCAAATGCTTCGATTCTCTTCTATTCCGGTTTTCCCACAGTCCATGTTTCACTACCATAGAATGCTGTACTCCAGACGTACATCTTCAGAAATTTCTTCCTCAAATTAAGTCCGGTATTTGATATTAGTAGACTTCTCTTGGCCAGAAATGCCTTTTTTGCCATAGCGAGTCTGCTTTTGATGTCCTCCTTGCTCCGTCCGTCATTGGTTATTTTACTGCCTAGGTAGCAGAATTCCTTAACTTCATTGACTTCGTGATCATCAATCCTGATGTTAAGTTTCTCGCTGTTCTCATTTCTACTACTTCTCATTACCTTCGTCTTTCTCCGATTTGCTCTCAAACCATACTGTGTACTCATTAGACTGTTCATTCCGTTCAGCAGATCATTTAATTCTTCTTCACTTTCACTCAGGATAGCAATGTCATCAGCGAATCGTATCATTGATATTCTTTCACCTTGTATTTTAATTACACTCCTGAACCTTTCTTTTATTTCCATCATTGCTTCCTCGATGTACAGATTGAAGAGTAGGGGCGAAAGGCTACAGCCTTGTCTTACTCCCTTCTTAATACGAGCACTTCGTTCTTGATCGTCCACTCTTATTATTCCCTCTTGGTTGTTGTACATATTGTATATGACCCGTCTCTCCCTATAGCTTACCCCTACTTTTTTCAGTATCTCGAACAGCTTGCACCATTTTATATTGTCGAACGCTTTTTCCAGGTCGACAAATCCTATGAAGGTATTACGCTCAGTTAAATCTAGAGTTACGCATAGTGCTTCATTGTAGTACCTTTTATTATATTTATAATTTTGATGATGGATCACATTTTGATTATGTACCAGACGAGGATTTTTTTTCTTTCATGAGGCTTAATAAAACACTTAAGAAATCTGGAGATGAATGTATTTAATTCTGTATGGTCAAAGTTTAGTTCTGTTTTTGAAATATTGACCACTAACGGAATGGTAATTGACAGTTTCGGCGGAGTGGGCGTGTCAGTGTATTCCTAGATCGATGCCAGCTTTGACTTCCTACAATTTTTCCCATTACTTCAAAGAGGTGGTTCAAATGGCTCTAAGCACTATGGGACTTAGCATCTGAGGTTATCAGTCTTAGAACTATTTAAACCTTACTAACCTAAGGACATCACACATATCCATGCCCGAGGCAGGATTCGAACCTACGACCGTAGCAGCAACGCGGTTCCGGGCTGAAGCGGCTAGAACCGCTCGGCCACAGCGGCCGGCTCCCATTACTTCCTCTGTATTTTATAAAATATATCAAGCCCCTATGTTTACTGCCATAATGTTCACAAAAGTTAAAAACAGTCGTGATGATCACATTTCAATCAGGAAATAGGCCAAAGTATACCCAGTGTACTGTAGTGATACAATCCCACGAGGCTGTGGACCCGTGGTCAGCCAATTGATGAGCACTAATGCGCTGTAGCGGCACGGTCCCGCGGGGCTGTCATCTGTGGGCACTGGACAGTCGTCTCCTGTGAAGGAGTGAGCGACGCGGCCCGCGAGGCCAGTCAAGATGCAGCTTCAGCAAAGTAGTGCCATCGGGAGTGGCATTGGGAACTCCAGCATCGTATGTTGCTCACGGTGAATACGGAACAACTCCATCTGATGGGCAGCAGGAGCGGCAGGCATTGAAGACGAAACATAGGCTGGAGGCCGGCTTACAGAATCCCACAGCCCAGAACATCACTAGGTACCGAGGGGCTGAGCAGCGACCTAAATACTCGAGAGTGGATGAATAGTAATGCTTCGTCACTTTGACACATGACCCCACGGAAATGTGCCTGGCACTGTTCACGACAACATGCGCATCACATGACGGCGCGGCTACCCCCCCCCCCCCCCCCAACAACACGTCCCCCGATACTGTGGCGGGGGGCAAGCAAAGTACGAGGGTTATCTGGAAAGTAAGGAACGATGAGTCGCGAAATGGATATCACAGTGAAAATCCGATGAAGTGTTGCACAGGTGTGTTGGGCAGTGTCTCTAGTATGACCGTCGATCACATTACGTCTTTCTTTTCAGTTCTGAGCACACAGGGACCACACATAAAGATACCAAGAACAATAGTGTCCACAATGAGATTTTCACTCTGCAGCGGAGTGTGCGCTGATATGAAAGTTTATCGCAGATTAAAACTGTGTGCCGGACCGAGACTCGAACTCGGGAATTTGGCTGTCGCGGGCAAGTGCTCTGGTAGAGCACTTGCCCGCGGAAGGCAAAGGTCCCTTTTTCGAGTCTCGGTCCGGCACACGGTTTTAATCTGCCAGGAAGTTTCAACAATAGTGTCTCCCGCCAAGTACGAGGGCCTGGTGAGAAATTTCGCTTGAAGCTATGCAGGCAACAGCCAACGGCCTTGCCATAGTGGTACCACCGGTTCCATTCAGATCACTGAAGTTAAGCGCTGTCGGGCAGGGCTAGCTCTTGGATGGGTGACCATCCGGTCTGCCGAGCGCTGTTGACAAGCGGGGTGCACTCAGCCCTTGTGAACTGAGGAGCTACGAGCTACTTGATTGGGAAGTAGCACCTCAGGTCTCGGAAACTGACATACGGCCGGGAGAGCGATGAGCTGACCACATGCCCCTCCATATCCGCATCCAGCGTCGCCTATGGGCTGAGGATGACACAGTGACCGTATAACACTTACGTCTGTCATTGCTGTACCATAACCTTAAAGCAGGTTGTGAAATAAAACAATCTTATTAAAGCAATTATGGTATAACGCAACAGAGCAGTGTTATCCTCTGAGAGGAGTTTTGTAGTGTTGACCGTGTTGTATCTAACGGAGGTGGCTTATCGGAAGTGAAAGTCAGAATTACGGAAATATTTGAACAGTAACAAAATAAATTTTGCCTATCTGTACTGTTTAACGGGTAAAGAAAACGGTCGCCAGCCTAACTAGGCAAGAGAATGTTTAACATTCTCGTTCAAGAAAATAGTTATTAGTAACTTGAATGGATAAACACAACCTATACTTTGTCACACGCGAGTGCAGTGAACTCTTGACACATACGTATGTTTTAAGATTGAAGCTAACAACTGGAGCAGCACAAACTATTTGCAAATTTTTTAACAAATACCGAAACACACTATTACTTTAAGGGCTTACACAAACTGGATGGTCTTTATAACGTTATTATTACTATTCACTGCAAAATCATTAATTGGATATAGGTTATTTTTACTTATTTATTTATTTATTTATTTAACCTGGCAAGATTAGGGCCATCAGGCCCTCTCTTACATCTAACCAGGCATTCTACTTATTTTACAGTCATATGTTTCAGTAGGCATGTTAAACTACATCTAATACAAAAAGTGAGATAAACAATGAGAAAGGTACACCTCGAAAAATACATTATTGAAGAGAAAGATTTAAGATAGGAGTGCTGGCAGCAGGGAGTATGAGGGAGACTCATGGTGAAGCGAGGAGAAGAATAGAGAGACATGATGAAACATAATTAAGGAAAATATAAAGGAAAAGGAGACTGCGTGTCTAATAGAGATAGATGAAGAGGAAGGCATCTCAGGAGCAAGATAGGAGACACTAGCTTTGCTATTTGACAGATGAGAGGATTTGCCTTGCACATTAATTTTGTGGAGAATTTTATGCGGATGATAGTAGGAAATGTTTCAACTTCTTCTTAAAAGCAACAGGAGATTGAATTTTCCTCAAGGTAAGGGGCAGTTTGTTCCAGAGGCGGACAGCGGCAACTGAGAAGGAGTTTGCAAAAGTTTTTGTTTCGTGAGTGGGCACAGTTAGGATACCAGATAAGAGTGACCTCGTGTTTCGATTATGATGGTATGACAGGATTTTAATCTCTGAAGCTAGGTACTGGGGTGCTTGCGCGATGAGGAGTCGGTGAAGTAGACATAGAGTGTGGTAGTCACGCAGTTTGTCCGGCCGCAGCCACCCTAGCTCGGAGTATGAAGCACTAACATGATCATATCGGCGAATGTTGCAGGTGTAACGCACACAGGCATTCATGGTTAGCTCTAGCCGTCTTTTGTTTTCACTACTCATGCCTTGTTGAATCACATCACAATAGTGGAGGTTCGGTAGAACGAGTGCTTGCACGAGCTGGCGTTTCAAGTCCTGTGGGAATATGTTCCGAAACTTTTTGAGAGCATAGAGACAAGCAGACGTTTTTCGGCACACTGCGACTGTATTCTCCGCCCAGTTGAGATGCTCGTCCAAAGTTACACCCAAGTTCTTCACTGTTTTCTGATATGGTATTGGAGTACCTTCGAGCAGAATAGGAGGTAGCCGTTCGCGGAAATCTGAACTTATTAATTTCTGATGGGCTATTAAGATTACTTGCGTCTTTTTTGCATTTAATTTAAGCCCCAGGTTTTTCGCCCATGTCACTACTGAAGACAGATCATCATTCATCAGAGCGATTGCAGTGTTTACGTCTTCAGGTCTGACGCTGAGATAGAGCTGGAGATCGTCGGCATAGAAATGATGTTTACAGGAGGACAAAACCGACGAAATATCGTTGACATATAAAGAAAACAAAAGTGGTCCTAAGACTGATCCTTGTGGCACTCCCGAAGAAACATGTTTCCAGGAAGATTTTTCATTTGCGCAGACAACACATTGCTGTCTGTCTTTTAAGTAGCTTTCAAACCATCTCATTGCACTATCAGAGAAATTAAGCTGTTGCATTTTTCTGAGTAATATGTCAAAGTTAACAGTGTCAAAAGCTTTGCTGAAGTCCAGTAGCGTCAATATTGTTGCCTTTCGATTGTCGATGGCATATTTCAGGTCATCAGTTACTTTAATTAGAGCAGTGTTTGTGCTGTGATGTTTACGGAAACCGGATTGAAATTTGTCATATAGACTGAATTCATGCAAGTGTTCAGTGATTTGGTCATGAACAATATATTCCAGTGCTTTGGAAACAGCAGGCAGTATGCTAATTGGTCGGTAATCACTAGGCAGTTGCGGGTTTTCGACCTTAGGGATGGGTCGAATTATGCTTCTTTTCCATGCAGTGGGGTATATTCTGTTCACGAGGGAAAAATTAAATATGTCAGTTAAGACAGGTACTAAGATATCGGCAACATTCTTAATCATGGTTATACCGATACTGTCGTTACCTATTGCATCAGAAGAGATTCTCATTATTGCTTTTCTTGCCGTATTTGTTGTTACATGTTTTAGATGAAAGGTATCGTTGTTAGTTATCCTGTTTGGGGATTCTTGTGGACGGAAATCATCAGCCGTGCTGGTATTCAGAGGTGCAGAGAAGAATTCATTTAATTCGTTAGCTGACACATGAAAAGTAGTTTCCGATTTTGCCTTTCCGACCCCCAAGCTACGGAGATTCTTCCATAGAGTCGTGGGTGTCAGATCGCTGCATACGAGGGAGCGAGCGTGCCTGATTTTGGCATTGCGAATGCATTGTTTCACTCTGTTCCGTAGCTTTCTATATTCTTCAAAACGTTCGGGTTTCGGATCTGCCTTGAAACGCCTGTGGGCAGCATCCCTATTAGTCATCATTTGACGTAATTCAGCTGTCAGCCATGGAGCAGGAGATTTTCTTACACGGACTGTGCGCACAGGTGCATGTTTGTCATAGAGGGCAGTGAGTTTATCACCAAGTTCATTAATTTTGCCGTCGATTGTAGGTTCTCTGATTATTTGATGCCATGAGATTTCTGAGCAATCGGCTGTTAGAGCGTCAAGGTCAATACGTTTCATGTTCCTACAAGTTATGTAACGCGATTTGATCCTTGGGGGCTGCACAGAGTAGGCCAGGAATATTACATCATGTGCTGAGAGGCCAGGGGCCGATGATTGACCAACATCTCTTACTTTGTCAGTCTGTTTCGTTGCGATCACGTCTATAAGAGTATGACTGTGCGCCGTATGGTGTGTAGGTTGTAATGGAAGAATGTTCATGCTATTGCAACTAAACAATCTTCTTAGGTTTATTGCGGAGGGAGTGTCTCTTAGCAGGTCTATGTTCAAGTCACCCATTACGATGACATGTTCATATTGACACTGAAGTGAATGTAATTCCGACTGGAAGGAACTCATTGAGCTTATTTTTGGCGGCTTGTACACGACGCCAGTCAAGAATTTCCGACTTTGTATATTTATTTCAATGAACATGAATTCAGCCTCTTTTTCTTCAGCAGGATTTGACGTACATAAGACTTTCGCTTTGAGATCTGTTCGTATATATGCGCCGACCCCGCCACCTCGCTTTTTTGATCTGTCTGCCCTAAGAAACGTGTACCCTGGGAGGTGAATAGATGCAGAGGATATGTGTGGTTTCAACCACGTTTCGGATAAGAGGATTACGTGGTAGTTTAGTTGGTGGAAGAGGAGGCTAAGTTCTTCGTAATGCGCAGGTAAAGACTGAATGTTGCAGTGAGCTGCTAAAAGCTCGGACGCGTTCCGCTGAGCAGCCTGGAGTAGGGTGGCAGACTGGTTTGTCCCTTTGTTAGGCACTACCTGCCGCGAGGGGCACTGACCGGTGTTTCCGCTAAGTGACATATTCCAGGGGTGTCCGAGATTTTGCGCGCCCTGTTTGTGACTCCGCGAGAGCCGAAAGAAAAGCGACTGCAAGAGATTTCCTGAGGTTGCGGGAGTATAGAAAATGGATTAGTGGTATTCGGTGCAGGGAGAATATGACCAAAATGGTGACAGCTGTGTGTCACTGAGTATCCTATGTCGTAAGAGGAAAAGTGTAATTAGAGTATTTGAAACAGCTTAGGGTGGAAATAAGGGAAAGAGGAGTGATTTAAGAGGCCGATGCTGCCAGCAGAGAGAAGAAAGCTTAATATTTAATAGAGTATCGTAGGAAGCTAGAATTAAATTGAAATTTGCTAAAGTGATACTGATAGTAATTTTTGTTATGCACAATTTAAACCGAAGAGATGGTTGACTAATGAACTAAAGGAGAGACAAATAATTGCAATAGAACTATTACAGAATGGAAGAGAATAAACTGAGAAAATGAAAAAAGTATTAGCAGTAACTAAAACTAAGCAATGGCTACAGCTAAAGACACAAAAATAGTAAAAAGTTAATACAGTTACAAAAACAATTAGTTGAAGGTACAAATAATTGAAAAGTTAATAAGTTGCAAAAACAATTAGTTGAAGGTACAAATAATTAAAAAGTTAATACAATTACAAGACTATATCTGAGTATAGGACTGTTAAAATTTGAAAATGGTGTTAAGTTTGACTTTTGGCTCGAGTAGGTTCACTTAATACTATTTAGTTCTGTCATGTTTGTGACTGTCTTCTTTCCAGCTGCAGTCTTAATAATTACTCTGCCATCCTGAGTCCACACATTCTGAAGACCGAAATGGGATATGGCACTGTTTAAAATCTTTAGCCGCTCGTGTGTCAGATCTTCCCTTATTGTAATCCCTGTCCTTGCTAACTTCTTCTTCTGGGTAAAGATCTCAGCCCTTTTTCGGTACGACACAAATTTAATAATTATTGGACGAGGTTTGGTAGCACCTGGTAGTTTTCGTCCCACCCGGTGGCTCCTGTCAATGTCTGCCTTGGTCACTTCGACGCCTAATTTTTCACGCGCAACCTGTATAAGCAGGTTGTCCGTGTCTTCTTCTTTATTTTCTGCTACTCCAAACAGTCGTAGACTATTTCGCCTTTGGTACTGTTCTAGCTCGTCTGTGGCGGCAGATAGTTTCACTTCCAACTCTCGTGCCTTTTTCTTGTATTCAGACACAGACTTTTTTAGTGCTGTAATTTCGGCAGTATTGGCCTCAACAGTTTCACGCATTTTGGCCAATACTGCTGCCGTTACAGTATCTGATATGGTGCCTGCTATCAGATCGAGATTGTTTTTATCGCGAAGCGCAGCGTTTACCTCAGAGCGAGTCTCTCTCAGTTAAATACTTTACTATTTAAAATGACAGTTAATTGGAATCCACTAACGTTGTTTCTCACTATCATTTCAATATAGAAATTATGGTTTTCATAATTAATGGTCTTTCCGTTACTTATTACCGAGCACTAACACAATAGACAAACTGTGGATCCTGGTATACTATTCATATGCATTTCTAATACACAAGAGAGACCAACACTTAGCAAACATGAGTATATAACATTTCATACTGCAGTTTTCCACTCTTACTACATTGAGAGACAAAATTAACATATATGTAAGATACTGACACACCTTCTGTGATTTACTACAGGCAGTAATGAGATCATTTACGAAGCAAAACTTTATAAGCCTCAGTCTTACGAACTCTTAATTTGAAGTTGGCAACAATACATTAATAAGCAGTTTTATTAGGAAAATTACTTTCATTAACTTTTCTTTTTTTATGTTCAAGAGGCATTAGTTAACAAAAACACTGGTCTTTAATGTTCTTTCAGTAGGGACACTCGGAAGTCACTTTAGTTCAAACGGAGAGGAACCTGAGAGGTGTTATGATAAGGAGAAAAATCAAGATAGGTGCATAAACTCAGTTATAAATTACCTTATACACTCCTGGAAATTGAAATAAGAACACCGTGAATTCATTGTCCCAGGAAGGGGAAACTTTATTGACACATTCCTGGGGTCAGATACATCACATGATCACACTGACAGAACCACAGGCACATAGACACAGGCAACAGAGCATGCACAATGTCGGCACTAGTACAGTGTATATCCACCTTTCGCAGCAATGCAGGCTGCTATTCTCCCATGGAGACGATCGTAGAGAAGCTGGATGTAGTCCTGTGGAACGGCTTGCCATGCAATTTCCACCTGGCGCCTCAGTTCGACCAGCGTTCGTGCTGGATGTACAGACCGCGTGAGACGACGCTTCATCCAGTCCCAAACATGCTCAATGGGGGACAGATCCAGAGATCTTGCTGGCCAGGATAGTTGACTTACAGCTTCTAGAGCACGTTGGATGGCACGGGATACATGCGGACGTGCATTGTCCTGTTGGAACAGCAAGTTCCCTTGCCGGTCTAGGAATGGTAGAACGATGGGTTCGATGACGGTTTGGATGTACCGTGCACTATTCAGTGTCCCTCTCGACGATCACCAGAGGTGTACGGCCAGTGAAGGAGATCGCTCCCCACACCATGATGCCGGGTGTTGGCCCTGTGTGCCTCGGTCATATGCAGTCCTGATTGTGGCGCTCACCTGCACGGCGCCAAACACGCATACGACCATCATTGGCACCAAGGCAGAAGCGACTCTCATCGCTGAAGACGACACGCCTCCATTCGTCCCTCCATTCACGCCTGTCGCGACACCACTGGAGGCGGGCTGCACGATGTTGGGGCGTGAGCGGAAGACGGCCTAACGGTGTGCGGGACCGTATCCCAGCTTCATGGAGACGGTTGCGAATGGTCCTCGCCGATACCCCAGGAGCAACAGTGTCCCTAATTTGCTGGGAAGTGGCGGTGCGATCCCCTATGGCACTACGGCACTACGGACTTGGCGTGCATCTGTGCGTCGCTGCGGTCCGGTCCCAGGTCGACGGGCACGTGCACCTTCCGCCGACCACTGGCGACAACATCGATGTACTGTGGAGACCTTTCGCCCCACGTGTTGAGCAATTCGGCGGTACGTCTACCCGGCCTCCCGCATGCCCACTATACGCCCTCGCTCAAAGTCCGTCAACAGCACATACGGTTCACGTCCACGCTGTCGCGGCATGCTACCAGTGTTAAAGACTGCGATGGAGCTCCGTGTGCCACGGCAAACTGGCTGACACTGACGGCGGCGGTGCACAAATGCTGCGCCGCTAGCGCCATTCGACTGGCAACACCGCGGTTCCTGGTGTGTCCGCTGTGCCGTGCGTGTGATCATTGCTTGTACAGCCCTCTCGCAGTGGCCGGAGCAAGTATGGTGGGTCTGACACACCGGTGTCAATGTGTTCTTTTTTCCATTTCCAGGAGTGTATTTGAGCACACTGACACATCCATTAAGCTGATCCTTCACTGTACATTGCTATAGTGCTCCATTACAGTGATTGCGCAATGTGGTGGCGATTGCATGTCGGTAGGTGGAATTGCAGGTAGAATTGCTGGACTCTGTCATTTCTTGGTGGCGATGATAGATACAATTTTCAGAATAGTTCCAGCTATTTATCCATCCATCCGAGACATTGGTAAGTAGCAGAAAAAAACCTCTCTCGGAACCAGCACAGTATGCAACATTTACATGGCAGTGCACAATTTGGTGGCTCGTCCCCGACTGATTCTTGTTCCACCTTTTCTACCTAGGCCAACCACAATTTGCGCGCGCTACACAGTTCCGTTCCCGAGGGGAACTACAACAGCTTTTACATACAAACTAACTAAGAACCCTAAGTGAGGATCAGCAACCATATTCTTTCAATAAAACAGAATATTTGCACATATTGACATTTCTACAAAAAAAATTATTCACACAGAAATTACAATTATATACAGTAAGATTTGTTCCCTCCAAATGGGACAAAGAATTTAAATGACAGATACATTACTTTGCAAAGAACCAAATCATGACGTCAAAGATTGTACAAAGAAAGGAGTATACAATTTTGTGTTATCAATTCAATCAAATACATTTACAGAAGCTCAGTGATATAACATTAAATAAAACACAAGCAAACAACATCAGTGGAGTAATAGAGCTATGGTGTTACAACCGGTCGGTACCGTTGAGTCTTCATGGCCTATTCGGGAGTGGTTTTTTTTTTTTTTTTTTTTTTTTTTTGCAGCCAACATTACAGAACGGTCGTGCGTTTTTTTCTTCAAAACAATTCTCAGCCGTATTCTGCAGGGGCAATGAAGATGCTCCTGCATCTTTTTCAATTGGAAATGTTTGATTACCCACAATACACCCCGTAATTTGCTCCCTCTGAGTTTCATTTCTTCTCACATGAACCGCTGGCAATGAATACAATATTTTGGCACAGACAACGAGCTGTAGGCCAGCGTAGAGAATTGGCGGAAAACTCTGGCGGCTGCCTTCTATAACGAGAGTATTGAAAAGTTGGTACAACGCAACGACAAACGTCTAAGTCGGATCGGCGACTATGGACATAAATGCTGGAAGTTGTAGCTAACTGTTCCAAATAAAACAGTTTGATTTTGGCAGTGATTTCCATTTCGCGACCTATCGTTCCTTACTTTCCGAATAGCCCTCGTAGTTCGTGGCAGGAAACGTATCTGGCCCGCAGTTCACGTCTGTAAGTGTGGTAGCCGCATATGCAGGGGCTCAGCCCGCTATTCAGCACACATTTTTGTGTCGTTAGTTGCCAACTGGGAGACACTGGACATCGATAGCAGTTTTCACTAAGGCCGCTTCCAAAGTATTTTTTGTCGTCAAAGTATCTACCAAATTATAGAAATATTTACCTTTGATCTACTTCTTCCTTGCAGGCTTGTAGGAGCGCGTCCACTAGCTTGACATCACTGAAGTGAACTGTATTGTGGTACACTCGCTTCCTCCAAGACATTAAATCACCTATAATAGAACGCTGTATCTCTACTGGCCATTCGATGAAATACAATGCAACAAAAATTTTTTATCCATACTTCAAACTTCTGGAACTCCTTTAGCTGTGAATCAGTAGAAATACGACTGCCTGAGACTATTATCAATCGGAACGGCAGTTTCAAATAGAAAAGATTCGTGCTCTGCGTAGCCGGCGCCGTTCTGTGATTTTACCGCGTGTAAATGATGGACCTGACATCGATGAGGCGAGTTTTCACCACAGAGGACGCTCTCGGCAGCGCAGAGACTTGCAGCAGAAGCGCATGCGCTCAAGCAAAGCAAGCACAGCGGCTACTCGGCACACCACGCATGCGCCAGCGGGATTTTTTAAAAAATGGACCTCAATGTACTGCGGCTAGTATACAGCTGAAGATGGCCAGACGACTGTCTGCCAAAATATTGTGGCGGCAAGTTGCTGACATCCAGCAGTTTACCAGAAATGTTATGAAAAAATCTATACATCAGGAAAGTCTTTAATTTCATACATTTAAGTGTTAGGAAGCCTTTGTTCGAAGTATTTGCATGTAGCGTAATCTTGTACGGAAGTTAAACGTAGACAATAAATAGTTAAGGCAAGGAGTGAATTGAAGCTTTTCAAACGTGGTACTACGGAAGAACGTTGCAAATTAGATCTATTGATCGAATAATTAACGAAGAGGCACTGAATGAAATTGGCGGAAAATGGTGGCAAATCAGTAAAATAAGGTATCGATTGATAGATATACACAGTATGACCGAATTCCTTTAGGACAGCTTGTAGTAATTCCAAACCGGGATGGTATCTGGCGATGAGTTGCGGCGTTACCGTGCTTTTAGTTTCAGCGACTTCTGTGTAGAAGTTCAAAACTGCAGCAGGCGTCATAGCTGCGAAAGTAACAGCATCAGCGATTTCTGCGTAGAAAGTCAAAACGCTAGCATCACTGCAGCGGGCGTCATAGCTGCGAAAGTAAGAGCACATGTCTGATATTAGTCGGAAAATGGCGGTGGTGCAATGAGGTAACATCAGGTTTTGTTTCAAGCTAGCACATCAACCAGTGAATTCGTCGAATTCGACCCCAATATCGAGAGGCAGGTTTCTGGTCACTCTTCCACGATAACGCCCCCGCCCTCGAGGCGAATATCGTGCGCGAGTGTTAGGGCAACAAACGGTTCGCTGTCCTGGGCCACCCGCCGTATTCGCCAGACCTTACCTCAGCAGACTGGTGGATGTTCTCGAAATAGAAGTTGGAAATAAAAGGACACTATTAAGATGCGTTATAGTACATCCATGAAAATTCTTACACAGTACTAAATGCAACTCCAAAAAAAAAGGACTACAATGACTCTTTCAAAAATCTCTGAAAATTTAACTGTGTGTTGATTCAGGGGGGTCAGTATTTTGAATAAGTGCAGTGATCTTGTGGACGTAATTTATGACTTTTATATTTCATAGAGACAGCTATAACAGAACAGGGACACACTGTATCCTGAGGTACCAAGTAATCGTCACTCTGGTAAAGAAGGAAGTATGGAGGTGGGGGAATTGGAGAGTGAGAGCAAGATTTGAATAAAGTAAAAAGATTCAAATTGATGTAGGTTGCAATAGTTCTGCAAATATGAAGAGGCTTTCATAACACAGACTAGCATGGAAAACTTCATGAAACCAGTCTTTGGAATTAAGATGGCAACAATAACAACATATGCGTCTGGTTGTCGGATTTCAGCTTCCACTACTGTTTCAGGCCTTGTAATCACCCTTCTGCGTGACCGGGTTGTCACGTTGCTCCCTTTTTATTTTTTAGGTTTGTTTAACAGGACAAACCAGACCGTTGTGGACTGAAAACAAGTAATAAATATTCCGCGGCCCGAGTTAGTTGACATAAAAGTAAAAAGCTGTGTTCGCCTGGTCGAACAGTCCACAGGTGGACTGCTCGTCGGTTGTGTCCAATGGGCACAATATTTCGGCGATCAGACATGTCACCACTGTCCTGTGTGCTGAACTCTTGGAAGTGCACTGTCGACTTATACCCCTGTGCTGCCACAAGCCGTCCTGTACGCAGTCTCTGCCCGAGGGCCTTTTCAGCAGCCAAGGAGGGATCGTGTCGATGTATGTGGCCAGTGACGCCCTGACGCACCAGCGACAACGTCACCAACTGGGGCTATGACTATAATCTCAGCAAGGCTTGGGAACCACCACTGGGTCTAATTACGAAGACAGCGTTCTGGTAGCCAGGCGAACGGAAGAGCTACACGCACACTACCGCAACCGGGTCATCCTGCCGCGCATCGCCGGCCATGGACGCCAATGCGATCATCTCCAAGTTTGGTGAAACGCGCTCTCGGATGTGAACGGCGTACAAAACGACTCGCTGGGGAAGGGGATATAAGAACGACCGTGCGCCCCCAGAAGGTCAGCCCGACAGCGCACTTGACGATGGCGACATGACTCAGAGCCGAAATATTGGGCCCGTTGGACACTATGAACCAGCAGTACATTGAACATATGCAGCGTTATATGTTGCTTTGGGGCCATCTCGAGGTAATCGACTTCAAATATCCATTGCATTCGATTCCCTTCACAGCGTTCTCATATAAACATTGAGACAGATCTGTGTACACTGACTATAGCAGTCCATATTGGGTTTAAAACCGATTGTCACTGAAAAACCTGCCTCCAGTTACTGTCGATTAAGATGTTTCTACGGCCATATTTCTTACGACCTTTTACACGTCTGAGATACATTATTACATGTAAAAGCGTTGAACAGTCAGCGTTGATACACCAACAAATAGGGCATTTCATTCACAGTCTGTTTATAGGCAAGTCCAAACCAGGTATCTCTGTCATTCTGTCATGTCTCCTTGCGACCCATCATACTGCATGATTCCAGTCAACCGACTGGGTCACACACACAACTTCACTGTGAAACCTTGTTTCAGCAGGGAGAGTCACCGCATGATATAATATCTACATCATCTTGACTTACTTAATTCCTTTGCTCACTATGGAAGCATAAGGCAGCCGGAAATACTCGACATTCATCTCTGTCTTTGAGCATTTGCCTCTATTCCAAACAGGTCTTGGCAATTCTCCTTGCTTTCCCTACCTCAGTCCTCTTCCACGTACAGTCTTAGACATAAAACCTCGTCACTGGCCGGCCGTCGTTCACTTAATGCAGCCAATAAAATCAGTCGCTCCTCAGAATTCTAAGTCCGCCAATATGCATGATTTGGCAACACTGTAGAATGCGGAAGTGTCTCGAGGAAGTGTTGTCTCCTTGTCGAGCTCTTGCAGTGCTGTGTAAGCTCATGGTTTAGTGGTTGCCAGCACAGTAGCTCACCTTCAATCCCAAGCAGCAAGTTAGGGATACGTTAGAGAGACGTATTATAGGCACGTCCATATTCACCAAAGACCAACTAGCAACTATCAACCGCGCTGGTGGAGGAATGGAATGCACTACCACAAGAACTCCTTACGAATCTTTTGGTCAGCATGGAACAGCGTTACAAAGCGTGCACTGCCGTTCGTGGTGATCGCGGTCACGCACAATATTAACAATCATGTCCCACCTTTTGTAATGTCCTGTGGACTGATGACTTCAGTGTAAGAATTGTTTTTGAGTAGAATGGAAGAGTCATTTCTGTTCGTTACATTTTATACTTCTTTCAGTTACCCTGTGTACTATGCTATAGCAGTCTTTTTTTTATGGTCCAGGTTTCATCGAGCTATGTTACTTGGCAGTGACACATCATGCGAAATTTCCTTTTTGCCCTAAGCTTTGCTAACCACTGTACATATAAGGCTTTATACTACGTGGACTGATCTTTTTCAGAATGCTATCTTTTACGCATGTGACAATTACCGAAGCGTGGTGGTATTACGGTTCAGTATATAGCCAAGCCATGCGTCTGTTTTCTCTTCTTAAACAAATTGTTAATAATAATAGAACGTTGGCTGATTTTTAGGTGTATACTGTACACTATGTAAGAGTACTCAACATTTATTATTCTTAATTTGTCTAATACTATATAAACAATTATTACTTCCAAATTTCTTCAAAAAGCATCCTCATTTTTGATTTCAGGGTACTTTTTGTGATGTTGACGTCAACGAATGTGCAAATTTTGCTGGAACAGACCTGGGATGTCAAAATGGAGCTACCTGCATTAACAAACCAGGCACATATGAGTGAGTATTGAAGGCAACATTAAAGAAAAAGCCACTTCACGAGAAAAACTCAATTTCTTTGAATGAAACACACACATATAGGCTACACTCCAGTATAAGCCGCAAAAATGTTTAATAATCTATCCCTAACGTCATCAAACCACTGTTTCACAGTGCTCTACAAATGAATCTTGCCTGCCATTTGGTTAGCCCACATTAGAACCCGTTGTGGAACTTACACAGGGGAATGCAAATATCGACAAAAATCGACCTCAACGAAGACCTGTTTGGGGTCCAAAGAAATGTAAGAAGTTTGAGGCCTGGAGAAACGTAGGAACACACTAAGGAATACTGACGCTACGACTAATCTTAGAAATAGGTTATAGAAATGCTGTCTGTACTTTGAGAAAGCAGAAAAGAACATCAAGGAGAAATTTAGAAAGAGAATTAAAGTTTAGAGGGGAGAAATAAAAACACTGAGGTCCCTCTCAGATGTGGCAAAGAAATAGGGCGAGGAGTTAAACAAAATGGATAGTGTTTTCAAAAGAGTTTATTAGATGAACGTCAACAAAAGTAAAACAAGGGTAATGGTATGAAGTGGATTTAAATATGTTGATGCTGAGTGAATTAGATTTCGAAATGAGACGCTAAAAGCATCAAAGTAACAGATGATGGCCAAAATAGAGAGGATATAAAGTGCAGATTGTCTATAACACGAAAAGCATTTCTGAAAAAGATAAGTTTTCAATATCTAACACAAATTTAAGTACCGGTTTTAGGAATCTTTCCTGAAGGCGTTTGTCGAAGTGTAGCCTTATAAACGATTTTCCGTCCAATACACAACAAGCAGAATTACTTCTTTTTGCGGATGACACTATTATTGTAGTCAAACCAAGCATATATACAGCAACAGAATAAGTGGTAAACAATGTTCTTAGTAGTGTCATTAACTGGTTTTCTGCGAATAGTCTCACTCTGAATTTTAAGAAGACACAACATACTCTTTTCTGCGCATCTAGAGGTATTACATAATTGATAAGCGTAACACATGTTGAGGAAATAATACACTGACGGAAGAAAATCGCACCATTAAGAAACAGTTGATATAGAGTAATGAAAATTCGGGAATACATTTCTCTAGGTAACATTTGAAATTGATTAACATCGTAAGATCACAGATTAATGTAAACTTGTTCGCCTGCAAATTGCCTGATGTTGCTTTGTACGTACGTCTACGCTGTTGCGTTGGTTCTTGTATTCTATGTCGCTGTTGTAGTGTAGCAGAACCAAATTCATTCTGTTGGTAGTTCATAGACTGCAGTTGTTGTGTATGGCACAGTGGTGTACTCAGACAATTAATACATGGATATGCACCTTTTTTACGGCAATGCCTGAGCAGCAAGACGCACAGGCGTTTAGGGGAATATGGCATTTGTGATGTTCAGATGTGTGTGAATTCCTACGGGACCAAACTGCTGAGGTCTTCGGTCCCTAGACTTACACACTACTTAAACTAACTTACGCTAAGTACAACATACACACCCATGCACGAGGGAGGACTCGAACCTCCGGTGGGAGGGAATGCGCCGTCCGTGACATGGCGCCTTAAACCACTCGGCCACTCCGCACGGCCGGCATTTGTGATGCGACGTGGTTAGGTCGACCTCAGATGGATGGAGTGGGTGTTGAGAACATTCTGGAAATGATACATGAAGATCCTACTATAAGTACTCGCCATATAATTGCCACTCTAGGGATTCCTGAATCAACTGTATGGTGCTTACTTTGGAGGCAACGACTCCACCCATTTCTCCTGCAGGAGGTACAGGAGCTGACATCTGTGGACTACCTAGACATCAGGAATTTCTGTCAGTGATTATTCGAGCGCCTTGCTGATGGTCCATGTTTCTGTCGACGGGTACTGTATACAGAATGAGAGCCTGTTTAGCTGTACGGGTCTCGGGAAGACTCATAACCTTAACATATGAATGAATGAGAATCCTCACATAACTTCAGTATGAGGGTATCAACATCGTTTTGCAGTGAATATTTAGTACGGTATAGTGGACAGTCAATTACGCGGACCGCATGTTATTACACAGCACCTGACTGACAGAGTGCATCGACAGTTTTTGCGACATGAACTGGGTCTGCTTCGTGTCTCACTCGCTACACGAACCAACTTATTTTTTATGCACGACGGTGCCTCTGCACATTTCAGTTGCGAGGCAAGATAGCATCTCACTGTTGCTTATCCCGATAAGTGGACCAGCTGCTTGGCCCACTGCATCTCCAGATCTTAACCCCCTGGATGAGTACCTTCGAGGCCATGTCAAGGAGCTCGTCTATGGTGTTGCAAATGAGAGTGTAGCTCAACTACAGCAGTGAATTCAAATAGCTGTGTAACTATACAGAATAAGATGAACAGATCCTGCAAAATTCCAAGAGCGCTAAGACGTCGAGCACGTCACTGTCTTCATCTAGACGGACATCATTTCCAGCATGTTTTACGGTATATGTGCAGTACGTAGGTGTGATAAATCTCGGGTCCCTACGCCTGTTTGCTTTCAGAGAAGAATTAATTGTGCGTCGTTTTTGTTGCACTTGTGATCCCTACTCGACTGCATAAATCTGAAATAAAACAATTCCAGACAAAATTTTATATATCATTTTACTCTTATTTTGAGGCATACATTACACCCATGAAGTGTGTACAGCTACGTTTGAATTATCCTGTATATAACAGATAATAATAAGAAACAAAAGAATTTATAAATGTTCAACATGTTGCCATATTTACAAGTCAGTTTGCAATGTGAATGGAACTTGAAACTAACTAACTACAGCAGCGCAATGTGGAGAATAAGCAATTCAGACAAAGCATTACTAGATGCTTTTGAAATGTCGTGCTACAGAAGAATGTTGCAGATTAGATGGTAGACGGAACGACGAATGAGGAGGTACTGAATGAAAGTGCGGAGAAAAGAATTTTGTGGTACAACCAGGGCCAGTTTAAGGTTTAAGGCCGAAATGACACAAGCTGCCACTTGGGAAGCAAACTGAGAGGGGCACTCAAGCACAAGATTTTTATAGAGATTGTTTCAGAATTAGCTCGGAAAACTGGCATGGGAGAAGGTTTATGATGGAGAGGGTAGGAGGTTGTGTGTGTGTCTTGGGGGGGGGGGGGGGGAGGTAAGGGAGGGCGGCAGGCGCCAAATGATAAGTCGTTTGTGTGCAAAAATGTTCTCGAACTGGCCCTGGTTACAACTTGGCTGAACGAATTAAGCGGTTGATAGAACACATCACATCCAGAGACATCAAGTAAACCTCAGTCTATTGATGGAGGGAAGTGCGGGGAGTAAAAATTGCAGAGAAAGATCTAAGCATGGATGCAGTAGGCAAGGTGAAATGGATGTAGGTCGCAGTAGTTATTCAGATATGAACAGGCTTGCACATGGTAGTTTAGCGTGGAGAGCTACATGAAACCAATCTTCGAAGCAAAGACTATATAGGCTGGCTGATGACACATTCACTATGAATAGGACCGGGTTTCAACCCTCCGTCCGCCATTGCAGATTTAAGTTTTCTGTGCTGTCAAATCGCTTGAAGCAAATGTCTGAATAGATGCTCTGAAACGGCTACAGCCGATTCCTTCCTCTAATCCGAGCTTACGCTACACCACAATGTTCCTTTTCCACTCAAAAGCTGGTTCGAATACCACAGAAGCCTGATTGCCATGATCCTAATTGTGAATTTCTCGTTCAGTTTCTCAAATAAGAATTGTTAAACGTTTAAGCCTTTGTTGTGATAGGTTGAATTAAAGTTCAAATTGTAGAGAACAAATTCATTGGAAGACAATGGCTTATCTCATACTGTACAAACATGTTGCCCTCGTGGCAACAGGCAGCAGAATCACTGCTCCTACCTTTCAGAGCCCCTTTCTCGCAACACTTGCCTGAAGTCAAATCTGCAAGCTACATAGGGTTTGTTCACTACACAAATACAATGGCAAATATATTTCTGACAACCTGAACAAATATTTATAACAATTAAGTGGAGGCTGTGACTCGTGTTGTCACAGTATCCCCAACACTTTTGTTACGAAAAATGTGAGAATCGAAAATTTTAAAACAGATATCTATTACCCATCAGATAAGTAACAATGAAATGAAAAAAATTGAATTACTCTCGTAGGTGTAGGTAGTAGGTAATTATTATAAAGCAGTAGCATTAGTATGCTCGCTGAGTAACAAATACAGTTTTTCAGTAGTTTTGAGTTTTCTCTTGTAAAAAAATGTGCTTCCTCCAGACCTCCCCACTCCATGAAACTAAAGTAATCCTTCAAACTCCTTTCCTCGAACTGATCCCAAGCACGCACTTGAACTGCAGCTTCGTTTCTGTACAAGTTGCACCCTGGATTTATGATGACACAAATTTTTGCCGAATGTGTTAGGTACTCCGTACGCAAGCAGCAGTGACGGTTGCTTGTTGCAGGTGCCACTGCGCACAGGGCTTTTTCGGCCTGCACTGCACCCAGAGGAGTAACGACTGCGGGGCGGCGTCTGCGTCCGAGCTGTGCGGGCATGGCCATTGCCAGTCCCGAGTGGGTGGCGGCTACGACTGCCTCTGCCACCAGGTAAGGCGCCGCCTGAACCTCTGCACTCAAAAATGTCCGGACACTTACTAGTGACCATTAACATGGGGTGCGGCCCCTGTTCGCCCTTATGACGACTTGAAGTCTGCTGTAGACACTTTCAGTGAGGTGTCTGAATGACTGTCGACGAATGGCAGCCCACTGTTCCTCAAGATCCAGAACCAGAGAAGTGAATTCTGTTGGGCGTTGTCGCCTGGAGTGCGGTCGACGTACTAACTCGCCCCAAAAGGTGTTCCGTTGGGTTTATGCCGGGACTCTGGGCAGCCCTATCCATTTCAAGCATGTTGTTATCCACAAACCACTGCCTCAGAGCTGCCACTTTATGACAGGGTGCATTGTCATGCTGACGCAATTACTCGTCGTCTCTAAACTGCTATAAAATTTGTTCATATTCCTCGCCATTTAGTATTTTTTTCAGCGCGATGAGACCACACTGCAGCCACAGAAAATATTGCCATACCGTAACCACGTTCTGATAACTTCGCTGTTGGCACTACACGTGACGACACCTAACCTCCTCGAGGCGTTCGCCAAACCAGAACACCTCCATCGGATTGCGGCAGGGTATAACGTGATTTATCACTTCAAAACACTCGTTTCCAGTCATCAGTTGTCCAGTGGCGTCGGTCTTTAAACATCCTCAAGCATCGCTTAGTGTTGAATACAGAAATGTGTGGAGTTTGAGAAGCTGTTCGACTATTGTACCTCATTCTTTTTAGCTGGTAGCACTTTGGAACTTTTGAGTGGTTCCTTCCGCTGATTTCATGCGATTTTTTACAACCAACCTCCGCAATGTTTCACGGCCCTTACCCGTCAATAGAAGTCCACCTGGACGTAGCTGTGGTTGTTTCTTCATGTTTCCACTTTGCAGTCGCATCCCCAAAAGTCGACCTTGGAAGGGTTGAAATGTCCCTCATGGATTTCTTAGTCAGGTGACATCCTAACTGACTCCTTATGCTGTTATTACTGTTTCTCTGCTGACAACGCTATACTCACCACTTTCTTATATCCTGGCACGTCCGCCTGCGTGACGTCTAGCGGTCAGCTCCGCATTAAACTCGAGTGTCGGGATACTTTCGACCCTGGAGCTATTGACGGTTTACCCATACACCACAAGCCGATCCAGTTTATGCTCACTCGGACGCCGTAGCACTGATGAACTGACGAGTCGCTACTCAGCAATATCTTCTGACGTTTTATTAAACTTATTATTTTACTTCCATTTAATATGTGAAAAGAACTTTATTTCACTAATTTAACCACTAACATGTGCTGAACACCATGGTCTTCAGACCACATTCTGAGCAACATTAACTTAAGGTGCTGAAACTTCTCGTCACAGTTAACTCTCATGAGCTCCACTTACATAGTAAGGAAAAGCCATAAAATCGAAATAAAATCATGAACCGGAACTAAGGCCGGTTGGGGAAATTTTTTTCACAGAAGTGACATGCCATTTAGCGACTCCCTGCCGCCCTTCCTCAGACGTTAGTTATCTTTCCTTGGGCTTGGATAAGAGCTTTAAAAATAAGTTCTACATAGACATTCCACTGTAACAGAAATATCAAAAGAAGAAACAGTTAATTTTTATTTAAGGTAATTCCTGAGATCTTAAAAAACCTTCAAAGGAAGCAAAAAAACTCGACCTGTTTCACTGACCATCCTTCAAAAAAAAATTGCTGTCTGGAAAGACCGAAAATATAAAATTTCTTTTTTTAATTCAGTGATTGGCTTCTTAGTTCCATAATATACAAATGATTTAACTTTCACTGTAAAAACTGGGACAGGTCTAATTTTATACTCAGACATTACATGTAAGACACTTTTCAGCCTCGTAAGCTGTATGTGAGATCTGAAGAAACTCGGCAATAAATTGTAACATGTAATGTGTTGAAACAGTATTGTATTACTTGTGAAAGGCACCTGGATTTTATGGACCTTACATGAGCTTGAGCCATAATGACAGTACGATACAGTATGACATCCTCTTTAAATAAGAATTATATTATGCCAACAAAAAGCAATTGCAGTAATCTCATGTACCGAAAACTAACAAAACAATATCTACCAATAGATTTTGGAGACGAACGAAGCAGGTGGTTAATGGCATTGGAAAACCCCAATTAACAAGAGAACAGCAAGCTTCAGCGCAGAAAAGGATAAGGCCAGAACAATACATTGTTCCCTTTAACGTAAATACGGCCGGCATCAAGGGTAAGTGGCTGGACGGCTTTAACAGGGCTAGGCGGCGGCAAGGCAAAAAAATAAAATTCAGCCGGCCGCTGTGGGAGAGCGGCTCTAGGCACTTCAGTCTGGAACCATGCAGCTGCTATGGTTGCGGTTCGAATCCTGCCTCCGGCATGGATGTGTGTGACATCCTTAGGTTAGAGTTTGGAAGGTAGGAGACGAGATACTGGCAGAAGTGAAGCTGTGGGTACCAGTCGTGAGTCGTTCTTCGGTAGCTCAGATCGTAGAGCACTTGCCCGCGAAAGGCAAAGGTCCCGAGTTCGAGTGTCAGTCGGGCACACAGTTTTAATCTGCCAGGGTGTTTCATCCTTAGGTTAGTTAGGTTTAAGTAGTTCTAAGTGTAGGGGACTGATGACCTCAGATGTTAAGTCCCATAGTGCTTAGAGCCATTTGAACCATTCTTTTAAATAAAATTCACCTCCAACAAGACTGGGCGACATAGATGCGACATGGTGGGGAGAGCCCCATTATATAAAAGCATTTTGACAACTAAAATTCTTAGAATCTCTCTCGTCTCGTGCCAGACCGCACAAGTGTGTGGAAAAAAGTGAGGGTGTTGAGAGCTTTGCTTCTGCGAAGTGTGGACGATATGCTTCACGTATCGTGGTGACAGATAGCAAAGAGGTAGTTAATTATTACTGCGGGAACTTTTGAGGGCCGGCCGTGGTAGCCGAGAGGTTCTGGCGCTGCAGTCCGGAACCGCGGGACTGCTACGGTCACAGGTTCGAATCCTGCCTCGGGCATGGGTGTGTGTGATGTCCTTAGGTTAGTTAGGTTTGAGTAGTTCTAAGTTCTAGGGGACTTATGACCTAAGATGTTGAGTCCCATAGTACTCAGAGCCATTTTGAACTTTTGAGGGTAAATAAATTGTGCACGTCGCTCCAACCCTTAGCGAGTACAGCAGCCACTATTTTGACTAGAGAAAAATTAACTTTCTGCGGAATGCAGGAAAGTTGAGACTGAGTGAATTCAGTCAACTCCAGAGTAGGGAATTAGCATTTCAGATCCAGCACAGAGAAACGCCGCTGCAGATCCTGCTTGGTAAAGTACCATCGCACTTTAGGCCGCAGTAAATGTTGAGTCGAGATTTTGCTCATCCTAACTCGCATACACTTTGACTATTGAATATGAAAAGCTAGGATACTAACTTATCCTCACATTCAATACATGAGAGTTTTTCATTAGTTTAACAAGTAACTCAGTGCAATGACCAGCTACGCAATCGTAGATGTAAGTTAGCTGATGAAGATTTTTAATCATTCTTGCCTGTGATAAAAATTTCATATGTAGATATAACGAATTTACTAATCGCCAATTGAATATGTCCAAGAGTTAAATATTTTGTTGGAACTAATTGAACATGATTGTTGTGCATCACTTGACCCCTGAACGCACAGTGATAAATTATATGTAGGATGAAAAAGGGAGTAGCTGTTTTGTATTTCTAGAATAGATCCCAAACTTTCACTTTTATTAATTCATGCAGTCTAGATATGTGATAGCAGCATTTCTAATTATTTTTGTTACAATCCACACCTAATATCGGCTGCCTTACAGGGCCAGGTTCATATTTATATAGAATGTCTGCTTAACACACTGGGCTTGAGAAGACAGTTCAGATGTTTTGTCCATTTGTGCGACTCACACTTATTATTGTAGGCATTGGTTGGAATTTTATTCCAGCTAGAGTTTATATTTCTATGCCTCTAGGGAGAGTTAACTGGGTTGAGCTGTGAGTGGTTCTTGCTCCTTGCTGAAATAATTTTTTATCTAATTTAAACAAGTTCTGAATATTTACTTTTTCATAAAAATAGCATGTATTAGAAATTGAAAAGACAATTACAATTAATGGTTATAGCATGGACAAACAAGTTAGCTTTGTAGCTATTCAACAAGAAGAATTTACTCACAATGCGAAGCTACTCATGTAGCAGTATGAAATTTCACTAAAGTGAAAACACACGAAGTATCTCAGTGGTGCTTCTTATTAATAATTGGATTAAAAATACACACATATTAAAAGTTGCTCACAAACCCATTATGAAATGAACAAATTGTAGTTCAAATCTTTAAGAGATTTTTCATAATAAAAATTCAATCCAAATATGCATCATGTGCAATGTGCCAATTAAATAAGGAGTGAGTTGATTGCGTAGAACATAATGAAAAATCAAATGATATCAAATACAGTGGCCAAAAGAATATACATATGAAAAACTTAGGGAATCGAGAGATGACAGATATGAAGCACAGTTTGAAAGCCAGTACAGATCTTATAATGTGTGCTTAACAGGTTGAATTCGCCCATTACACACAGCAGCACACACCACTTCAGACCTTCGCTACAAGAGAACAGTCCAGTCTAGTAACACACTCACACAGGTAATCCCGCTGTCTCTAGGTCCTGCTTCCGTAAAAAGACAGCCCTGAAGCAAACTGCATCCCATCTCGCCATATCGCATGTCTACGGCTAACCCCCTGTTCATTGTTGTTGCCGTCCACCTTGGCAGTCACAGCGTGCGGTTAAATCCAAAGGTCGCTTCCACCGCTGAGCTCTGGCCCTAGTACATACTCGCTTGCCGTCCTAAGCCACACTCCTACTGTGGGTTGTTCTGCAAAAGGTTCGCTCGGCTGCACCAGTGTCGCGACGCAGCACTGCCATCGAGCTACTGAACCGTGAAGGCCGCGCAGTGGCTCGGGTTCTTACGTGTGGCAGCTGCGTGATGTCTTGTGACAGCAAAATTTCAGGTCCTTTACTAATTAGGATCATATCTGATGTCAAAGTCAGCGACCAATTATAACCACACATTCGAAATTATCTTTATGATATGCTGTGTACACAAATTTTTCACTTTGGCACCTCTTTTGCCCCTTTGAACGTGGCGCATCAAGCGGCCTTAAATTGGCGCTCTACACAACCTGCTTCGGGCGTAAGTGTGCTCTTTCTCTTGATTTCATCAAATGGGAAAAGAAAGGCAGCGACAGATACATATTTCTACTGTGGCTCGAATTACCGGCAAGCAGAAATGACAATTGCCCACTGTTGTAGGCGTTGACTTCTGCAGACTGTCTCGAAATTGATTATAAATTATTACAGTGCACATTAAAGAGTAAAATCGATCATATTACAAAATCACAAAGCTTACACCGCAAGACAGAACAAAATTTTACGACACATTTTGTACTTCCTTATAACATAATAAAATGTTACTACCCATTGGTTGGCTAAGCCTAATATACAGGGTGATTTTGTCCACCTTGCAAAAACTCAAGGGAATGATCGATGAACAAAAAAGCTCTAATGAACTTATATCCAGAAATGCATGGTTTTCATGGAAGAGACCATTTATTCAATCAGACACTGTTACAAAGACTGCAGTCTAATAAGCGCTGTACCATGCAGCCACAGTAAGAGTATGTGTTGAAAATGGTTTACGTGTGCACCGTAGCATGTTGTGTCTCACACGTTCACATGGGCCAGGCTACATCCGAACAGTGTCAACGGCAGTATGAATACGCTGCTCCCATCTGGAATGGGCTCTGTGTACACGATGCTTTTGAGATGGCCCCATAACAAGAAATCGCAAAGGTTGGTGAATGAGTAGGCCATACAGCTGGATCCCTCGTCTGAGCCATTGGCCAGAGAAGACACGATTGAGATGCTTCCGGATGTTAATGGCGAAGTGAGGTAGAGCATTATCATGTGGCAGCCACATAACTCTTCGAATCACCAATGGTACTGCTTCCAGCAGAGGAGGCACAGTCATCCTCAAGAACGCCGATAGTGGAAGGAAGACTGGTCCCAAAATACAGTCACCAATTATCCCGGTCCACACATTCTGGCTGCATCGATGCTGATGATTCGTTGCCACCATACCATCGGTATTCTGCATACTATTCCACAGATGACCGTTATGAAAGCTGAAGTTACCACTCTGCGTAAAGACGCCCTCATCCGTGAATAGGATGGGTCATACAAATCTAGGACTCGTGGTTGCCTGGTGAAGAAACCAGCGACAAAACTGCTCCCGATAGTCCGTCGCTAGTAAGCCCTGCACACGCTGTAAGCGACAACGTTAGTAACAACTGTCGTGGAGAATGTTCCAAAGGATCGTCTGGCTTATCCTGTAAGTGCCTGGTACTGACATGACGGTCGCCTTCCACAGTGTTAACACATTTCGGGTACGTCCTCCATGATTTCCTGCTTCTTGAAACGTCCCTGTATCGGAAAAATGATGAAACACCGTTGCAAACATTGAGTGTTGTCAGGGGTATAGGTGTCCTGACAATCTTAATGCCTGCCGGGCATTTGTCTTTCCGTAAGAAAATACCGTGTCGGCAAGCTTTCGATTCGAATACTCAACCATTGTGTAAAACTCTGTATCAGAGCCACTATAAGGTGAGTCAACAAGAAAAGTGAATCGGACACATTACCAGTTACTATGGTAGGAGATGGCTCTAGGGCATGACATATGAGGAGGAAACCATGCATACAGTAACTGTGGAATATTCCTGCTTCAGCCCCAATAGTTTCATGAAGTTCGCATAGGTGGTGGCACCATACGTGGTCTTCAAAATGGCGTCAGTATCGGAGGTGCATTACAAGCAGAGAGCTGTCGTTCAGTTTCTTTCGAGGGAAAACCAGAGCATCGATGATATTCATAAGTACTTACAGAATATCTACGGAGATCTATCACTGAAGAAAAGCAATGTGAGTTGTTTGGCGAGCGTCTGTCTTCACCGCAAAAGATCGCGCAAACATCTCCAATCTTCTTCGTGCCGGCCAGCGGCACACAGCTGTTACTCCTGCAATGTAGGAACGTGTGGACACTCTCAATCGAGGTGATAGACGGATCACAATCAAACACTTCGCTTCCCGACTGGATATCTCTGTTGCTAGTGCTGACACTTTCATCCATCTGTTGGGTTACTCGAAAGTGTGTGCCCACTGGATTCCTCGCCGCCTATCAGAAGACCATAAATAGCTACGGAGGATTATCTGTGCGGAATTGCTTGCGCGATACGGGGCTGAAATTTTTTGTCGAACATCGCCACGGACGATGAAACACGGATTCATCACTTCGAACTGGAAACA
This sequence comes from Schistocerca gregaria, assembly GCF_023897955.1. Taxonomy (NCBI): domain Eukaryota; kingdom Metazoa; phylum Arthropoda; class Insecta; order Orthoptera; family Acrididae; genus Schistocerca; species Schistocerca gregaria. The sequence goes on from NC_064927.1 coordinate 255,680,982, forward strand.
AAACTGTAGTCCATGGAGTGATGCCACACCAACGGTCCTCTGAAGAAGACGTTTAAAGCCTCGCCGTCACTTGATAAAGTCATGGCGATCATCTTTTGGGACTCTGAACGGGTTATTCTGTTTGATGTCCTTGCTCATGGTGCAACTATCAAATCGGGAATGTATTGTGCTGTTCTCAGAAAAGTGAAGAAACGACTTCAACTTGTTCGTCGCCACAAAAATGCAAACGAACGTCTCCTTCTCCCTGACAATGCAAGGCCTCATCCAAGTCTGCGCATCCGACAAGAGCTCAGAAATTTCATTGGACTGTTCTTCCTCATTCTCCCTATTGCCTGGATCTCGCACCTTCCGGGGCTTACAGCTTTCCGCCCAATGAAACATGCACTCTACAAGAAGCAGCATGTGGATGATGGTGAGCTTAATGATGCTGCAAGACATTGGCTCCGACGTCGACCATTACAGTGGTATCATGCGGGCATATAGGTGCTCCCAGAAACTTGGCGTAATGCCCTCACATTGAAAGAAGATTATGTTGAAAAGTAGAGTTTTGTAGCCAAAGGGGTGGGAATTAATATGGGGTATTGGAATCCTGAATAAAACCAACTTGCTTTCAGAAAAAAATATGCTGTACTACTTACTGAGCGCGCCTCGTATATTATAACTAACCTAACTGTTAGTCATGTCTTGATAAGAGCTAAAAGTTTGGCAAATTGTTTAAACGTTCAGAAATTTAAAATTTTGTACTTCACGAACCGAAAAAAGTAATGTCCTATGACTATAATATCAATGAGTCACAACTGGAATCGATCAGCTCATACAAATAATAGCGTCTAAAAATTTATAGGTATACAAAATGCAACGATAACATAGCCTCAGTCACAGGTAAAGCAGGTAGCAGGTTTTGGTTCATTAGCAGAAATGCACTCAGTCAGCAAAGGAGATTGTTGACGTAACACTCATGTGAGACGTCCTGGACTACTGGCCAAATATGTGGGACCCACATCAAGGAGGACTAACGTTGAACGGACACAAAGAAGGGCAGCACAATTGAGAACAGGCTATTTCGGTCTAAAGGAGAGTGTCATGAAGATGGCGAAAGAAGTGAACTGGCAAATGCCTGAAGATATATGCAAACTATCCCAAGAGTAATGTATATATATTCCTGTAACTTCCGAAATAAACTCAAGTTTACTACGACAATTTTTTATTTCTGATGCTTTAAAAACTGTAAAACTATGGGAAAGTCAACGTAAACAGCGTTATTAATTTCAATTCAAAGCTGCTAATAGTTGATTATCCCCGTAAAAACTGTACACTGCAGTGCGGGGATCCCGACAGCACAGGACACATACACTGAAACGCCAAAGAAACTGGTATATGCATGCGTATTCAAATACAGAGATATGTAAAGAGGCAGAACACGGCGCTGCGGTCAGCAACGCCTATATAAGACAACAAGTGTTTGGCGCAGTTGTTAGATTGGTTACTGCTGCTACAACGGCAGGTTATCAAGATTTTAAGTGCGTGGTGTTGTAATCGGCGCACGAGCGATGGAACGCAGCATCTCGGAGGTAGCGATGAAGTGGGGATTATCCCGTACGACCGTTTCACTAGTGTACCGTGAATATCAGGAATCCGACAAAACATCAAATCTAAGACATTGCTGCGGCCAGAAAAAGATCCTGCAAAGAACGGGACCATCGATGACTTAAGAGAATCGTTCAACGTGACAGAAATGCAACCCTTCCTCAACTTGCTGCAGATTTCAATGGTGGTCCATCAACAAGTGTCAGCATGTGAACCATTCAACGAAATATCAACGATATGGGCTTTCGGAGACAAACGCCCACTCGTGTACCCTTGATAATTGCACAATACAAAGCTTTACGTCTCGCTTGGGCCCGTCAACACCGTCATTAAACTGTTGATTACTGCAAACATGTTGCCTGGTCGGACGAGTCTCGTTTCAAACTGTATCGACCAGATGGACGTGTACGGGTATGGAGACAAACTCAGGAATCTATGGACTCTGGATGTCAGCAGAGGACTGTTAAAGCTGGTGGAGGCTCTGTAATGGTGTAGGGCACGTGCAGTTGGAGTGATTTGGGACCCCTGATATGTCTAGATACGACTGTCATAGATGACAGGTACGTAAGTATCCTGTCTGATCACTGGCATCCATTCATGTCCATTCTGCATTTCAACAGACTTGGGCAATTACAGCAGACCAATGCGACACCCCACACGACCATAACTGCTACAGAGTGGCTCCAGGAACACTCTACTGAGTTTAGACGTTTCCGCTGGCCACCAAACACCCCAGACATGAACATTACTGAGCATATCTGGGATGCCTTGCAACGTACTCTTCAGAAGACATCTCTGCACTGTCAAGGACCCCGCACTGCACTGCTCGGTAGCAAGTGATACATAAACCATTTCTTGGCAGAGTTGGTACGTGGTATGGGCACTACACTGTCAGAGGCTCTGCCCACTATCATGTGCCATGTACACCATCTCTGAGCATATGTGGCACATTGTATGGTCCCACACTGTCAAGAACCTTGCACTGCTCTGCCCTGTAGCACGAGCAACGCACACTGCTTCTGGGCATATGGTAAGAGCCTTGCGCTGGCAAGGGCCCTACTTGCCACTGCTCTGTGGCATGTTCCATGTACACCTCCTCGGAGTGAATGTGGCACGTGATATGGTCACCACAATGTACAGCCCAATAGGATGTGGTATCCAAACGGCTTCTGACCATATGTGGCACCACGTGGTGTGGACCCCACACTGTCTGGACTCTGTACTGCACAACAGTTCCCTGGGGAAAACTTCCTTGTCATCAGTTCTGCATTACAAATCACAAAATTGCATACGATTATGTGATACGATTGTACAGTTTATTAAAGCACTGAAAATAACAGGTTATTGTCGTAAGATTGGGGCATTTACTAACCTTTTAAGGATACATTCTATTTCATTAAATCACAATTTATATGTTAGACAATGCTACAGGTTTTTTAACCATTATTGTGTTGAAGATTAATTTCTGTACATTGTTAAGAAAACTGGACGAAAACTCGCTTGGCCAGTCGGCTGCTGCAGTGCATCAACCAGCTATGCTTGCGATGATATGACATGTCGATCGAGGTGCGAAAGTGTCTAAAGATGAAGCCACAATTGCGTTGAAATCAGTAGCAAGTGAGGTTTAAACATTAAACAAGAATGAGCGGAGAAAATTTTGTAACAGAATACCGTTTTTTCTTCACAAAAGATTTGACACCTGACGCTTCCGATTTCTAGCACTACGGGAGCGATAGGATTTGCTTGTTGATATTCCTCGCAGTTCAGTGCTACAGTAGCAACAAGCTCCCGATTATCCGTCATAATCCGCAGGTGATACTTCACGGATAACTTTTTAACTGATAATTGCCATTTCCTGTACTTACTCAACATGCTACATCGGGAATCTGACAGCCCACGGCAATACTTAGGTGTTATCCACCATAAAGTGACAACTTGTTTACAAAGTTACATTAAAAACATCGTATTGCGTATGACTTGCTTTCATTTACCTTCGGGAAATAATCATGCAGTTGTTTCTTTATCTGTTTCTCATCCACGTTTTACATTTTCTGGAGAGTGAAAGCCTCGCTATAAACAGATACATTTAGTCCTGCTTTTTTAAGTAACAGATCGACACATTTCATCGTCTCGATGTGGCGATAACAGGTTCTTCAATCGCCTCCTCTTCGTTCTCTTCTTCTGTCGAATTCACTTCGCTAACTACAGGATGGTTATAAGTAAACTTAAGGTACTTAAGAAGGCCTCGATGAAACGTGTGATCGTAGAAAGCATTTGTAGAGACATTCGGGAGAGACATGACGTATACACCACAAAAAGAACCGCATTTTAATTTCCACATAAAAGGGTAACAACTGCGAACCATGTTTTCGTTTCATGTTACCAGCGTTGCTCAGTGTGACGAACGGCTGCAACCGCACTAGAGAATTGCGTAACTGTTCAAATGGTTCAAATGGCTCTGAGCACTATGGGACTTAACATCGATGGTCATCAGTCCCCTAGAACTTAAAACTACTTAAACCTAACTAACCTAAGGACATCACACAACACCCAGCCATCACGAGGCAGGGAAAATCCCTGACCCCGCCGGGAATCGAACCCGGGCGTGGGAAGCGAGAACGCTACCGCGCGACCACGAGATGCGGGATGCATAGCTGTTCGCAGCACATTTCAATCGGTGGACCAGGGAATGTTAATCTAGCGTGACACGGCTCATGCACTGGTTAACGGTTGAAACGTCCGAGGGTCTCAGCAGTGTCAACGGCATCTTCCTGTTGCCCATTGCGCTGTGAACTGTGGGAATTAACGTCCCGCGGAAAGGGGTGGTTTCGTCTGAAATGTTTTCCTTTGCCACCCTGTGGTTTCGACGCTGGGTGTCGCGGTTCTGACGTCCCCGTGCCGCGGGTGACTTCGCAGGTCGCCACGTTTTTGCACCATTACGGAGTAAGCTTTTAGGCACGTTCGAGACAGTTTTCAAACTTACACGCCGCAATGGGAAACAATTACGGGGTTTCAAAAAGGTGCTCCTTTAATTTTGTTGCACAGCGTATAACTAATGTGTTCCGTGCTTCGTCACTGGATTGCGTCCGTTGCTTGTGCACATTTCCTTCGTCTTCGTACGTTTCCACAAGTGAACAATCACAGTTTACTCCGTCTAACATATAAGTGTTCAGTGTTCTGTCATTGGACTGGGTCAGTACCGTAGCACACGCACTTTTCTTCTCACATTTGCAGCTTGTGATTTGGTACATCTACATCCACAGGGATACTCCGGAAGTGCCTGGTAGAGGCTTCATCGAACCACCTTCACAATAATTCTCTATTATTCCACTCTCGAATTGCGTGCGGAACATCTATATATTTCTGTGTTAGCTCTGATTTCCCTTATTTTATTATGATGATCGTTTCTCCCTATGTAGGTCGGCGTCAGCAAAATTCCGCATTCGGAGGTGAAAGTTGGTGATTGAAAGTTCGTGAGAAGATTCTGCCACAACGAAGAACGCCTTCGTTTTAATGGTGGCCGTCCCAAACCTTGTATCATGCCCATGACACTCTCTCCCCTATTTCGTGATAATACAAAACGTACTACTCTTAGTTGAGCTTTGTCAATGTACAGTTTCACATACTGTCCTGGTTCAGTAGTCACTTTGTTCAATGCTATCCCAGCTTGAAGTCCCTGTTTCACTCTGTGTAACGGGTTACATCTTGATGTGACTCATATTACAAACAATCATTACCATCAAGAAAGGAAGCAGTTTACTAACTCGCTAACGACTGATAAGGTAGTAAAATCAGTACACTTACATAAGTCACATACACAGGGGTATAACTACTAAGGCTCCAAACGAACGGATGATATGAACAATGAAACAAGCAAACAATACTAACATAGGACCTTAAGCCTTTGGGTTTCTCAATATGCCGTGTCCACAATGTGCAGTCATACCAAAGTTACAACACTGTCAATGTTTTGGACGGTTTTTCTAGTGGTGAAAGGATGCATTGGAAGCACGATGGTCACCGGCGCGCTTTGATATGGCTGTTGGGGAATGCTAACTTTAAACCTTTCGTGACCAGCGGGACATCCGTGTCTCACAAAATTATTTCCCCCAGTTCACAGGGATATGAAAGTCTAACGCCTGTGTTCCGCTGCGATCTAGCGTTAATTGTATGATCTATCTGGAGCCAACAAGCTCATTGTTTGAAAACTATTGCGCAAGGTTTCGCTTAATTGTTTCATTTTTCCATTGTGCATTTTGCGTTTTGAGGGTTTTATTTCACCATTTTTCCTGTCAGTAATAAACTGAGTAAAGATACAGGTGTCTGTCTTTTTTACCTTGTTTGCTACAAATATACAGCTTTATGCACATGTTTATTTATAAAATACTTTTAAATTTGTGCCTTTTGTTCACATTTGTATCTAAATTTGTACATTTATGTATTTAATTTGTTGTTGTAATCTAGCTTTGTTTCCCTTGATTTGATATGAAACGGAAACTTACTTTTTTCTTTTTACGGATCCTAATCTGTAGTAAAAAAAAAAAAAAACCAATATTTTAAGTGGGATGTATCTTATGACGTCCCGCTCGACTGTAGGGGAAATGAATTTAAGAAACCGCTTATTCCACTTTGAGTCCACGGGACATAAAACGTCTGATTTAAAATAATAATAAAACTACAAACAGCAATCGAAATGGCCTGACTCAGTATCCATTCTAAAAGCATGGAACTAATTTTTATAGTAATATCTGTAATTGTAATTGACTAGGTCACGAAAGGGTTTAGATGGCCTTTTTTGCGGAGGATGCTGGGAGCAAAAGTTTGCAGTAGGTAGCAGTTTGGCTGCTGGGACAAGTTCCACCTCCTCTCAGAGCAGGCAGATTAGAGATTACCGTATAGGTAGAAACGAGTATGTGGTGGGTTAATGCATTACAGAAGTGACACGAAAGTCGATGGCGAGCTCCGTAACGACTCGAAGTTAGCCGATTTTCGCAGAAGAAATAAAGGTTAATATTTGATTAATGCGAAGATGAGGGAATCCCCGACTGTGTACACTCGAACATGAGACTGTGGTAAGTTCATGTTATGAAATGACACTCTAAAAGTTTGCAGCTATGTCTCCAAGGCGCATTTAATGTTTCTCCCAATTTTGATGCCGTTTCGGCACAAATATTTTTCTTCCCCTTTAAATGCACAGTGATGACTGAGACACTGAATTTGACTCTATCTCGTGCGCTTCTCTTTCAGATAAGATTTTTCATTACTAAACTCATTACCAAAAGCATCATATAATTGTTCCAGATTTCTTACCATTTGGTTGTACGCGACCATTAGTTACCCATCATGTTGGAAGAAAAAACTGTATTCATGTACATGGGTCATTTCATTGTGAATCTTGCCCAACAGGTTTCTGTTGCAGGCAAGAATTTAAAATGTAGTTACCAGTGTCACAAGTATAATACATGATTATGTAGTAAATTAAAAAAAACCAACTGAACAAATGGTATTATAATGGCGCTCAAGTTGAACAGGAGATACTGTAAGAAAAAGTTAATTCTCGTCAATAGAAGAAGTGATAGACAGTTCTGTGGTTGGGGATGTGCCGTTTGTATTCATAAATTAGGTGTGATGTTCCTCTCCATTTAATGAACATGTTACTATATCACATTTTTCTATGAATCAATTTTCACAGCCAGTTTTGGTAACTTGATATGGTACTAGTAGTAGCAATTGACGTAAGGGATTGTGAAAATGCTTTTTCTTAACAGGGCTGGACTAAAGGAAATGGAATTTCATGCACTCAAGACGTGGATGAGTGTTCAAGTAGTAGCCCAGCATGTTCCAGGGATCCACCGGTACCATGCATTAATGTACCTGGGTCATTTCATTGCGGATCTTGCCCAACAGGTTTGTGCTGGATGCTATAATTTAAAACGTAGTTAACATCACAAGTATTATACATGATTATGCAATAACTAATTACAAGTTTAGTATGAGGTTCTGAAATAGTTACAGAATTGCCTCACACCTGCTTTATATGCTAGTTGTTTATGTTAGCTGTTATATCCCACTTGCCTTTTTTATGAAAATGCAAGAAAATTGAAAATCTCTGTCTTAATTGGCTATTGCAAAAACTAGCTATATCATTTTCTGATAGATCTTCGGTGTGTACATTCGTTACAAGTTGTTATGCAAAAGCCGGGACCCACACACACCCACCCACACACACACACACACACACACACACACACACATCCAGACACAATCAGACATTTGTAAAGGCAAAGAGTTTGGGGAGAGATGTCAGTCGAGGCAGAAGTACAGAGGCAAAGATGTTGTTGATTGACAGGTGAGATATGAGCGGAGGAGGCTGAGGCCTGGTGGGTAACGGGAAGAGAGGATATACTGAAGGGCAAGTTCCCATCTCTGGAGTTCTGACAGGTTGGTGTTAGTGGGAAGTATCCAGATAACCCGGACAGTGTAACACTGTGCCAAGATGTGCTGGCCGTGCACCAAGGCATGTTTAGCCACAGGGTGGTCCTCTTTACCAACAAACACTGTCTGCCTGTGTCCATTCATGTGAATGGACAGTTTGTTGCTGGTCATTTCCACATAGAAAGCTTCACAGTGTAGGCAGGTCAGTTGGTAAATCACGTGGGTGCTTTCACATGTGGTTCTGCCTTTGATCATGTACACTTTCCGGGTTACAGGACTGGAGTAGGTGGTGGTGGGAGGGTGCATGGGACAGGTTTTACACCAGGGGCCGTTACAAGGGTAGGAGCCAGAGGTTAGGGAAGGTGGTTTGGGGATTTCATACGGATGAACCAAGAGGTTACAAGGTTAGGTGGACAGCGGAAAGACACTCTTGGTGAAGTGGGGAGCATTTCATGAAGGATGGATCTCATTTCAGGGCAGGATTTAAGGAAGTCGTATCCCTGCTGGAGAGCCACATTCAAAGTCTGATCCAGTCCCAGAAAGTATCCTGTCACAAGTGGGGCACTTTTGGGGTTCTTCTGTGGGAGGTTCTGGGTTTGAGGGGATGAGGAAGTGGCTCTGGTAATTTGGTACAAAAGGCAAATGTCTGCTTGTGTCTGTATATGTGCAGATGGATATGTGTGTGTGTGCGAGTGTATACCTGTCCTTTTTTCCCCCTAAGGTAAGTGTTTCCTCTCACGGGATTGGAATGACTCCGTATCCTCTCCCTTAAAACCCACATCCTTTCGTCTTTCCCTCTCCTTTCCTCTTTCCTGATGAAGCAACCATGGGTTGTGAAAGCTTGAATTATGTGTGTGTGTTTGTGTTTATTTGTGTGTCTATCAACATACCAACGCTTTTGTTTGGTAAGTTACATAATCTTTGTTTATATATATAGTTTTCAGTATGACTTTATAAATCAGTAATTTTATATTCATTGTGGTTTTTATGAAGTTATCTTGCAATGTTCATTTTAGGCTACACTGGAAATGGGTTTTATTGTCTGGACATTAATGAATGTGAGCAAAATAATGGAGGATGCAGTCTCCAACCCTATGTACAATGTATCAACACAAAGGTAAGATCTTCTTGATTTAATAAAATTACTTTTCTCATATTGCAAACAAGATATTTTAAGATTGTGAAAATATTTATTGCTAGCCCAGTAACTTTAAACAGGAAACTACAAATTAAAACTAAAGACTTCTGAGAAGAATGACCTCATGCACCATTTTCTGTAGTTCTCTATCTGAAGCAACACTTGTGTAATGTGAATGAAGCCAGTAACATCAATACCAGAGAGAACAATGAAACAAACTACATTTATATGCTATACTGAAAACTGCCATCAATTCAAATACACGAGTCTGAGTAAAAAAGGAAAGGCAATTTGGCCATTTTTACAAATGAAACTTGCTACTGGTAAAACAACTTTATAAGTAACATCATTTGTCTGGATAATCTCCCTCAAGCCATTTGCACTTTACCCATCTCTTAATAAGCTTCCTAGTTCAGTGTTGGAAGAAACATTGCAGCATTATGCTCATGCGCTGCTGCACCGACCTGGCAGCCTTGCCATTTGACAAAAACTTAGTTTCAGCAGGTGATCTTTCATCAGATCGCAAAGACAAAAATTACTTGGAGGTAAGTCAGAACCATACAATGGATGCCCCAGGAGCTCAAAAGCAAGATTTTGGATACACTGGATTGTTTTCTCAGCAGTATGAGGGTGGCCGTATTCCTGAAGTAAAAGCACACCTTCTGTAAACTTCTCTTATCCTTCATATCTCAAAACACTTCCAGCAGGAGCTTGGTTCTTGAATGCCTTTTGCTGCAGGTAAAGATGGATGTTTTCACAACATGTTCTGCAGCTTACTCTTTGGTTTGTAGTGATGGACCCATGCCTCAGCAGTGGTTACTATGTGACTGAGTCTGTTTGTTTGACAGTTGACATAGTACCCAATAAACACAAATTTTTAATAAATAAAAGGTTCATGTGTTTTATTCTCAACTAATGCACAATTATGGCATGATAATTGTCACGAATCATTCACTCAGCTCTATCAATGTTCCTGTCCATTTTCAAAGTGGATGACCTATCTGAACACTCTTTGTTGCAGACAGGTACACTTCCACATAAAAAGTGCTCTATGTACTTGTAAATTTTTTGTTTGCACTGACAGCCATCACAATACTACAGTTGCATTCTGCAAATAATTTCAGCATCTTTAATGCCTTCAGAGTACAGGACATTAAATCCTCCCTCTCATTGCTTCCTTGATGCGTAGGGACTTTGCGGCTCTTACAATAAAATGGTCTGAAATCAGTAAGAATTGAGCTATTTACTGAACGAGTACAGCTAAAGCACAATGATAGTGAAATCTAGAAATGTCATTGTTGAGTCAGTGTTGTCAACCTATGGGCCAGGAAACAGATTATCTTTATTCAGTGGCTTGTCCTTCCATTTAAGTTCGATCGGTTACAGCTAGGACCTACGTGGTTGAAAATTAGTATCTAACCATTATAAATTTTCCCGAAACTTTGGCAACATTCAAGCAAGAAAATGTAGAACAGAAATAGACACTCATATTAAATTTCCAAGGATATCCAAATTGACTGAAACAGTATCTATCATATGCCTGTAATTCATTTATTCACACATCATGCTCTGTAACCCCTATCACGAGAACCATCAGGGAGGTGGAAGAAATCAAGTTGTAAGTTAATTGACAGATGCAACCACTAAAGATTCTTTATGTAAAGTATACTAACAGCAAATTACGATGATTGCTGATGTACTCACACTGGTAATTGTGTGAATTACGTGTAGGTTAATACATATATGAAACTTGGGAGAAAAGCCACTCCATTTGATCTTATGTTACTCAACTGCTGTTTTATGTTGTGCATCAAACAAAAATCTTATATAACTTTACACAGCCCACTATATGTTGTCTGGATTCTAGCCAAGTGAAGATCTTTAACATGAATGTTATGCAGAAATTACATTGCTGTGGTCAAATATTCAAATGATAAGTTATGGGAGAAGCATTGTTTTACTTCATTTCAATTTTCCACGTGTTGTGTCCTCTTGTATTTATTTATTTAATTTGGTGAATATTGCGAGAATGTAAAATATTTCCATGCAGTACGGAATCTGCTCCATACATGAGGTAGTTGTGTGGTAGTAGGCTGCCTTGAAGTATATTGAATCATCTTAGCCAAAAACCTAATACAAATGTGTAGAAATAATTGGGAAGCAATTTTTATGTGGATATTTAAATACTGATATGATCTCAAAAAGTTCAGGCCAAAGGCACTAGTTGCAGATTTCCAGCTATAGTTTGATCCCGCAGTAACACGCCCAATGAGAGTAGGATTTAGTGAAAAACACAACTGTATCTCATGATGCAGATGTAAGCCCCATAATATATGGTTTGTATGATTATGATGATAAAATGTCAGCAATGAAGCATCCTCATCAGTCAGATTTAAGCAATAAAAGAAACATTCTGTCATAAATACCAACTCAAGTTACACTATTCAGAGGTAATTTGCAAATGAACAGTGGAAAGAAGTTTACCAAGGACCAAAGCAGATGAGAAATTTAGTTCTTTTCTAAGAATGTTCTTGTTTTTCTTTACCATGACTCAGACACATGGGAAAAAGGAGGGCCACTAGCTGGGATCAAAATATGTTGTAGCAGGAAAAGGGAGCTTTATTAAATGCAGAGAGCTGCTCTAATGAAGAATTAAAGGGGACAAGAACAGTGTTTCAAAATTCTTTATTGTTTGGAGAATTGGTCACCTTAAAATGAATAAACACACTAAAGCAAATGATATTCAACTCCCTGATATATGTTTTCCGTTCTTTCCCTAAATTACTTCATGGAAATGCTGGGAGGTTCCTACTACAAGGCAATGGCAATCTACCTATCCCATCCCTGTCAATACCACAATCATACCCAGTATCCTTGTAAAACTACTACTACTTTAGCAAGGGACATGTGATATTAAATTAAATTAGTGGCTAATCAGTTCAAGAAATTATTTGTAACTGTAGCTGATAACACAGAAACAAAACATGGACTATCAAAAGGAGATGCACTAGACTTATTCAGACAAGCATTGCAAATACAACTACCAGGCATCAGTTTTGTAAATCATCTATAAGATGATCTCAAAAATCATTAAGTCACTGGAACGTCAACCAAAGTACTAAAATATAATTTTGACTTGGTAATCGTCATAACTATTTGATAAATCAGGGTGTGTTTACTAAACCTGAATTATACAGTAGTGATACCCATTTCTAAAAGTGGAGCAGAGCAAGTAACCTCCAATTATAGATCCATCACCTTCCTTCCCATGTTGTCAATTTTTTTTAGAGAAGGTAGCTTACAACAGCCTATTGAACCACCTCTCTGGGAATAGCATTTTAACAGCACTTCTGTTTGGCTTCTGTAAATGCTTTTTTGACAGAGAAAACAATATATGATATGGACAGTCAGTATTGGTAGAAGAAAAATTACCCTATTAACATTTTCTGTGATGTTGACAAGGCCTGTGATTGTTTACATCATAAAATATACTGTGGGAACTACAGTTGTATGTTTCCCTTTTAAATATAAAGTCATTTCAGAACCATGAAAAACTCAGGGTAACGTTAACATATTATGCAACAAAAATAAGATGAAATTTGAGTGGACAGACACTGAAAATGGTTCTTGCAAGATTCGATTCTCGGCTCACTTGTCTTCTTGGCCTGTGTAAATGACTTACCTCTGACATTGGAGGTCTATTCTAAACCTGAGATGTTTGCTGTTGACACAAGTATACTGAAAAGGGCATAGACAAATCCATATCCAACACATCTAGGAAAATAATTTAACAGGATTAAAAGTGATTAACGCCCACCACCTAAATTTTTAATCTTACAAAAAATATTATGTTATCCGAAACAAATAAAAATGACTTACAGATACCAGAAGTAGAGATATATCATCATACATGGGCTGGTGCTTCATATATGAAATCCCTGGGCACCCAGATGGATAGTAGAGGCACCTAGGTGGATAGTAAAGTGAGGCAGCACTAGCACATAGATAAGTTAGCTTAACCAAAAAAATCAATTCTGCCAGCTTTGAACCTGGTGGAGGTAGCCAGCAGTAGTTGCTTCTGTGCCTGTTAATGCACCTACATCCACAACTACATCTAAATCCATACCGAGCAAACCACTGTTAAGTGCATGGCAGAGAGTATGCCCCAGGGTATCAGTTACTCGAAGTTTTTCTGTTCCATTCAATATGGGAATAATGATTGTTTAAATGCCTCAGTGCATGCTGTAGTTAATCTGATCTTGTTCTCATGATCCCTATGGGAGCAGCATCTAGGGGGATTACAGTATCTTCCTAGAGCCATCATTGAAAGCCAGTTCCTGAAACTTTTTTAGTACGCTTTGTTGGGATAGCTTATGTCTGTCTTTAAGAGCCTGCCAGTTCATTTCTTCAGCATCACTGTGACACTGTCCGGCATGTAATACAAATCTGTGACCATTTGTGGTGCCCTTCTATATATACGTTCAGTATCCTCTGTTAGTCATATTTGGTACAGGTCACCCACACTAGGATGGGCCACACAAGTGATTTGTAAGCAATTGCCTTTGTAGACTGGTCGCATTTCCCTAGTATTCTACCATAAAACTGTCTTACTATGTGCTTTACCCATGACCGAGCTTATGTGATCATCCTGTTTCATGTTCCTTCAAAGTGTTAACACTCTGGTATTTGTGTGAGTTGACTGATTCCAAATGTGCCTCGTTGATATTATAGTCATAGGATACTTTTTTTTTTTAATTTCTGGAGGGCAAAGTTTCACATTTTGTAATATTTAAAGCAAGTTGCCAATCTTTGCACTACTTTGAAACCTTATCAAGATCTGACTGAATATTTATGCAGCTTCTTTCAAACATTTCTTCACTATACATAACTACACCCTCTGCAAAAAATCTGAGGTTTAAGTTAATATTGTCCGCAAGATCATTAACATACAACATGATCAGCAAGGGATCTAACACACTTCCCTGGGTCATACTCAAAGTTATTTGTACACCTATCAGTGACTCTCTATCCAAGATAACTTGCTGCGTCTTTTCTGCCAAAATGTCCTCTACACAGTCACAAATTTCACTTGATACTCCATACAATTGAACTTTTGATAATAAGCATAGGTGTGTTACTGAGTGAAATGCTTCTAGGAAATCAAGAAATACTGCATCTATATGACTGCCTCGACCCATGTCTTTGATGTCATGTGATAGAAACATGAGTTTGATTTAATGAGATCAACGTGTTTGGAATCTATGGAGGTTGACAATGAGAAGGTCACCTTGTTCAAGATATCTCATTGTATTTGAGCTCAGAATATATTCTAAGATTGAACAACAATTGAATATCTAGGATATTGAATGATAGTTTTGTGCAACCCTTTTTGCTACCCTTTTTGTAGACAGGTATCACTGCTGGCCACAGTTTTTGTTCAAGGGATATACAATAAATTATAGTTAATAGAGGGGCTGACTGAGCTACATAGTCTGTATAGAATTTTATAGGGATTTCATCAGAACATACGACTTGGTTCAGTTTTAACCATTTCAGCTGTTTCTCAATGCCAATGACATTAATACTTATTTCACTCATCTTTTCAATGGTACTTTACTCATCATTTCAGGGTATAAGAATTAAAATAGTATTGGGATTTCCCTTGGAAAGGAACATTTGAAACTAAGTTAATCATTTCTTCTTTTTCTTTGCTACTATCTGTCTCATCCGTGAGTGACAGGACACTAACTTTGATATCAATGATAGCCTTTATGTATGACCAGAATTGCTTTGGGTTTTCTGAAAGATCTTTTCAACAATATTTTGTTATAGTTGTCATTGAAGGCTTCACACATACTGGTAGCTCCCTTGATAACCAAACACATTTCATCCAGCATTTCTCTGTCTACAACCCTATGCCTTTTCTTCACCTATTACACAGTAGTCTCTCCTCCTGTAGAAGTTTGTATGCAGTTTGTATGCAGTAACTGTAACTGTAACTGTAAGCACTGATAGTCTCTCTAATCATGGACTGTCCTACTGTGTACATATCTATCCAGTGCATGGTCCTTTAACTTTGAGCCTTAGTTTTCTGCATGCTCTTGTTCTCAGCAAAAGTCTCAGGTTCCTCATTGAGATAGGACATTATAAATTCTTCTTCTAGATTTCTGAACATATACGAGAATGGCTTGAAAAGTTCTCGGAATCACCAAGAGAGGTCAGTGCTAGTGCAATGAGTTGTTCACATGACATTCCTTGGACTGTTGACTGTAAACATGTGCCATGTCAGTGCTCTTGGAAGAGAGCTGTGGCAGTGATGTGGCTCTATTGTTGTTTCCGCGTTGTGATTTACAAAGATGGAAAAAAACAAGATTCAAGCAGTGATTAAGCACTTGGTAAGGAAAGGTATGAAAGCAGAAGACATTCATGTCAATTTTTCAGAATATGCTTGGGGACTCTGCTCCTTCATATTCAACTGTTCCCAAGTGGAAAAATGAATTTAAATTTGGCCAGGAGAGCTTATATGGTGATCTGTGTTATGGTTGGCCAAGATGTGATACTACTCCAGAAATCATTCCAAAAGTGCACAAAATGCTCACAGAGGATCGTTGAAAGTGAGTGAAATTGCTCAAGCTTGCCAGATATCATCTTATTCTTCTGATATGGCTCCGTCAGGCTTCCATCTCCTCAGTTTTTTTTGGTGGACAAAGATTCACTTCAAATGAGGAACTGATAGCCGGAGTTGACAACTGTTTTGCAGGCATGGAGGAAACTCATTTTTGAGATGGGATCAAGGCACTGGAACATCATTGGACCGAGTGCATTAATCTACAAGGAGACTTCATTGAAAAATATAAAAAAATCAGTGATGTAAGTAATTTTATTCTATTGCATTCCAAGAACTATTCAAACCACCCTCATATATCTTTCTGTTTGTTTTAATTGCCCATTGTACTATGGTATTCAGTGCTGCTACACTGCCTCATGATTGGTGATGTCAGTTTTGTTGCAAACGTCCTTAAAGAGGTCAGGTCTGTTTCTTATCATTAGATCTAATAAACTTCCATCATGAGGGTGCTCCTAAATTATCAGTTCTTGGTAGTTTTCATAGAAGGCATTTACTAATATTTAACAGGATGTCTTGTGAAGCCCCCACTAACAAAAGTGTAATCATCCCAATTGTAATGAAACTGTAGCCATCCCAACTGTTTACTGAATGATAAGAGTCTCCTCCAATTATAATAGTACAATTAGGGTACTTACATACAAGCAGATTGAGATTTTCTCTAAAGTTTTTGGTTACATTAAGAGGTGGGTCAATACTAGTATCGAGTTACACAAGGGGTATTCAATATGTAATGCAACACACTTTTCTCTGAAAGCAGGTTACTTTTATTCATGATTCCAATACACGATATTATTCCCCAGTGTTTTGGCTAAAAATCTCTATTTTTCAACATGATCTCCGTTCAATGTGATGGCCTTACACCACATTAGCAGGAGGGCTTATATGCTCGCATGCTACCACTACACTGGTCAGCATCAAAGCCAACATCTTGTTGCATCAATAATCTACCTATCATCCATTTATTGCTTCCCACAGAATGCATTCTTCTTTGGGCCAAATGGACGGAACTTGGAAGGTGAGAGATTCTGGCTGTAGGATGTATGAGGAAGAACAATCCAATGAAGTTTTGTGAGTTCCTCTCGAGTGCACAGACTTATAAGAGGCCTCGCATTTTCATGGAGAAGGAGTTCATTTGCATTTTCATGGCAATGAACACACTGAAGTCATTTCTTCAATTTCCTACAGGTAGCACAATAGACTTCAGAGTTGATCATTGCACCATGAGGGAGGACATCAAACAGGATAACCTATTCATGATCCCAAAAGACCATTGCCATGACTTTAGTGGCTGAGGATGTGGCTTTGAACATTTTCTTCAGAGGAGAGGTGGCATGTGCCATTTTGTTTCTGATTTGGTGAACCAATGTTTCATTGCCTGTGACAATGCTCAACTAAAAATTGTCATGCTCAGTCTATAAGGCAGTG
Source organism: Schistocerca gregaria (assembly GCF_023897955.1). NCBI lineage: Eukaryota > Metazoa > Arthropoda > Insecta > Orthoptera > Acrididae > Schistocerca > Schistocerca gregaria. The sequence goes on from NC_064927.1 coordinate 255,698,195, forward strand.
TTGAGCCAGAGGGACACTCATCTTTGAATATCCCAACTGGTGGATTAGTATGTCAGCACTACCAACAAGACATCTTGTTGTGCAATGACATGTTTGATTGTAATCCATCAATTACCTCAGATGAGAGTGTCTGCATGTTCCAACATTGCAAGAGTCATAGTGTGTGTGGTTTACAGTCATGTGAGGACTCTTACAGGTTTGTGTGACATTACTGTGATGATGACACACGCCTCGCCCAACAACTCACCATGGTTTTGTTTGCTGCCAAGTCCCTGTAGACGTTCTGAAACTGACTATGAATATCTGTGATGTTCTGGTTTTCCACTAAAAAAACTCAATGACAGCTCTCTGCTTGGAACACACCTTTGTCAAAGACGCCATTTTGAAGGCTATGTATGGTGCCACGGCATATTGGAATTTCATGAAACTATAGAGGCTGAAGTGGGAATCTTCCACAATGTCCTACAACAATTTGTTCTTTTTTTTCTTTTTTAACAAAAATGGGCTGCAAAAAAAAAAAGTGTTGCATTGCTCATCGAATGCCCCTTGTAATTTTGTGCCCACTTTGATAACAAGTCTTGCCTTAGTGGTCCCACATGCAACTTCAATTACCATATCAGATGGTTTTAAAATTTCTTTTCAACTGTGGGAAATAAGTTGCCTCCTTTTCCCATTACTCTTCCCCTCAGTATACTCTTAAATTGTGCATTTTCAACTTTTGCGGTATAATGAATAGTTCTTTAAATTTCGAGCCAAATAGCAAAAAGCAAATAAAATTTCTTCCATTGATATTTTGGTTGCGCGTCATCCAGCCACCCTCAGGGTCAGTCACAAGACTGACAACAAGGTGCCAAGTGTCACCTTATATGCCCCACCATGGTGGTAACGGTGGTACAGCTCATGCTGGTTGGCAGCAAAGAGATACACTTACACACTGCCTATGGCAGAAGTGTACAAACATTCTATTAGTTTATCAGTGTATGTTCGGCAGCAGTGACACCATTATGACTTCTGTGCAGTTAATTACCCCACAAGCTGGATACGATGCTTTGTCCACATTAAAACCATTATCTCTATTAAATTATTAGCTAATCTAAAAACACACTTGATCTGAAGGAATTACTATCTTCTTACCCATCACATACCTGCACGCTAGGCTGTAAATTGAATGCTCTACAAATTGCAGAGAAAATCCATTCCCTTTAAAAATGCTCTTCAGGTGTGTGAGCTCTTATTGCAAATTATCTTTATCACATATAAAGTGCACCCAATGCACTAAGGTCTTAGGACAACTATGGTCTGTGAAGGGTGATGGAACCTACTGGGTTACCGATATAGATGTGTCCGTGTTGGTTTATGATACGTGGCATGTCCTAATGTGCCATCAACTTCACGGCAAATGACAACATCCAAGGGGAGGCAGCTGTCTTTTTCTAATTTCATAGTACATTTGGTACTAGCATGGATAGAATTCTAATACTCAAGAAATCAATATAATTCATTCATCCCATGTGGCCATACTGCAAATGTGTCATCCATGTGCCTCCAGAATACCATTGGTTTAAAACTTGGTGAGTCCTGTGCCTTGTCCATGGACTTTTCCATGAATAAATTAGCTATTAGAGGAGAGAAGGGGCTTCCCATAACAAGTCCATGAATCTGCTCATAAAATATACCATTAAACTGAAAATAAGATGACAAAAGCATATGTTCAAATAAGTCTGTGATGTTCTTAACAGAATGTTGACCGATAAGAGATGAAGAGTCCTTTAAAGATACCTTAATATATAATGATACCACATCAAAATTAACGAGCACATCCATACTATTTACCCTGATATTGCTAAGTCTCTGAATAAAATATATAGAATTATGAATGTAGTGACCACATTTTCCTACCAACGGTGTTAATAAGGAAGCTAAATATTTGGCAGAAATATACGTTGGTGAACCAATAGTACTTGTTACAGGCCTCATAGACAAATCCTCTAGACACAAATCCGTATCCATCTTGTGAACTTTAGGAAGCCCATAAAATCTCAATAGTACTGCACCTCGCACTCTTAAACTTCTTATGACAACCTTTGGTAGTGATGAAGCATTCAGAAAGGCTGCCGTTCTTATTGCCACTTTGTTGGTAGGATCTTTGTTTATCTTCCAGTAAGCACCAGAACTAAGTAGACCACATATCTTTTCATTGTAGACTTCCTGATGCAAAAGGAGGGTAGCATTACCTTTATCAGCACGCAGGACGACTGTGTTAGTATCCTCAGCCGACTTTCATATCACAAATCTCTCTCCCTTAGAAACTTTACATCTTTGTGGATGATATTTGTAATTGCTCGGCATTTTTCACGTCTGATTTCTTCAACTGAATCCTCTGAAAGGGGTCAGACAGCTTCTGTAACGGCACTGATAAAAGATGATATCAGCAAAGTCTTTGGAGTAGAGGCAAAATTTATCACTTAGGCAGATAACATGGCTTCAGCCAGATCCTTACCCATCAAATTTATGAGAATACGTCAAATAACAGAGTCCATCTGAAGAAGCTGGTCTAATCGGTTGTACTTGGCAATCTGTCTTTTTGTAGGCACTTCATGAACCCAGTCAGTCTTAGCCAATGTCGTGCCATCAGTCCATTCCCATGAGTCAGGGGACAAAACAGCTGCTATCTTCGAATGCAGATGATACAGCTGTTCAGAAACAATATCCAACTTCCAACGAGTAAAATGAATTCTTTTTCTGACAATAGCTGAACCAGCCCTATTTAATATTCTATTTACTGCATTATTCTTGACAAAATGAACCAACCTTGTAAATTTTGTAACAGCTTCGTGGTACTGACAATTAAGTAAAAAACTCAGGGAGCTCAATAGTCTTGCTCTCCAGTGTCATAATTTGTCCGAACTATCGACTCATAAAACCATCTCCTCCCTGAAGAGGTACTTGATGTGCATTTTCAACTTCTTATGGGGTGATGAATAGTCCATTAAATTTCGGGCATGCAGCCATGCAAATAAAATTTCTTCCACTGATATTTCGGCTGCATATCGTCCAGCCATCCTGAGAGTGAGTCGCAAGACTGATAACAAAGTGCCAAGCGTGGCCTTATATGCTCCACTGTGGTGGTACTGTGCATGTGGGTCACCGGCGTTGGTCGGCGGCAAAGAGATACTCTTACAAACATGCCGCCTGTGGTGAAGGTGTACAGACATTTGATTCATATATCGAGATGGTTTCATGGGTCCATAGTTTGGATGAATTATGATATCGGAGAGCAAGACTAATGTGCTCAATAAGTTTCTTACTGACCCGAGACCATGGAGTTCTTCCAAAATTTGCAAGGTTGGTTCACTTTGTCAAGAACAATGCAGTAAATAGGATTTTACATAGGCCTGATTCTGGTATTGTCAGAGAAAGAATTCTTTTTACTTGTTGAAAGTTGGATATTGTTTCTGAACACCTGTACCATGTGCTTTTGAAGATAGCAGCTGTTTTACCTCCTGACTCATAGGACTGGATTGATGGCACTACAGGGGCTAAGTCTGACAGGGTTCATGAAGCGGCTACAAAAAGAATAAATTTGATGGGTAAGGACCTGGATGAAGCTACATTATCTGCCTCTACTCCAAAGACTTTGCTGATGTCATCTTTCATCAGTGCCATTGGAGACTGTCGGAGAATTCAGCTGCAGAAAAAAGGCGTAATAGCTCCTGAGCAATTATCCAATTATGCACCATTGTCCAGATTGGTGTGATTACTGCTTTCGTCCAGTCTGATGGAACCTGTCCCGACTCCCACGCCATTTCAGTTATCCTGTGCATCCATTTAAGACCTGTCATTCCACTATATTTGATGAGTTCCAATTTAATTTCATCCATCCCAGCCACTTTACTGCACTGCAATCTATTGACCATTTTCTCCACTTCCTCAAATGTGGTCCTATTTCCATCATCATTCGTATACCCTTGTACATCAAAATGTGAAACATTACTGATCGTATTTCCACCTACATTGAGCAACTCTTCAAAATATTCCCTCCATCTGCCCAAGGCATCAACAGGATTCACCAGCAGTTTTCCTGACCTGTCCAAAATACTTGTTATTTCCTTCTTACCTCCCTTTCGAAGACTGCTAATTACACTCCAGAATGATTTTCCAGCAGCTTGACCAAAAGTCTCCAACCTGTTTCCAAAGTCTTCCCAAGGTTTCTTCTTGGATACTGCAATTATCTGTTTACCTTTGTTTCTTTCTTCAACATAACTTTCTCTGTCTACCTGAGTTCTAGTGTGTAGCTATTTTTGATACGCCTTCTTTTTCCTTTTACAGGCTGCCTTGACTGTGTCATCCTACCTTTACACACTACTACATTCTTTAGCCACTTCTAGTACTGTGTCCCTGTACCTTGTCCATTCCTTTTTCAATGACTGTAATTGACTACATTCAACTAACAGGTACCTTTCTGAGATCACTCTTATGTACTTGTGCCTGATTTCCTTATCCTGAAGTTTCTCCACTCTTATCCTCCTAAATATGGACCTGACCTCCTGCACTTTCGGCCTCACAATACCAATTTCACTGCAGATTAAATAATGATAGTGTTATCAAAGAATCCCCTGAATACACTTGTGTCCCTCACAGCCTTCCTGAATTCCTGAACTGTTATTATATAGTCAATGATAGATCTGGTTCCCCTGCCTTCCCAAGTATACGGTTGAATGTTCTTATGTTTAAAAAAGGAGTTTGTGATTACTAAGCCTATACTGGCACAGAAATCCAAGAGTTGTTTCCCATTCCTGTTGGCCACCATATCCTCTCAAAATTTACCCATAACCTTTTCAGACCTTTCTGTTCGATTTCCAATCCTGGCATTAAAATCACCCATGAGCAGAACACTGTCCTTGTCCTTTACTGTAACAACTACATCACTGAGTACATCATAAAAACTATCCATCTTATCTTGACCTGTCCCTTTACAATGCGAATATACCAACACAATCCTAATTATCTTGCTAGACACTGTCAAATCTGTCTACATCAGTCATTCCTTTACATACCTTATTGCAACTATGCTGGGTTCCATTTCTTTCCTGATGTAAAGCCCTACACCCCATTGTGCTATTCCTGCTTTGACTCCTGACAGGTAGACCTTGTACACTCCTGGAAATTGAAATAAGAACACCGTGAATTCATTGTCCCAGGAAGGGGAAACTTTATTGACACATTCCTGGGGTCAGATACATCACATGATCACACTGACAGAACCACAGGCACATAGACACAGGCAACAGACCATGCACAATGTCGGCACTAGTACAGTGTATATCCACCTTTCGCAGCAATGCAGGCTGCTATTCTCCCATGGAGACGATCGTAGAGATGCTGGATGTAGTCGTGTGGAACGGCTTGCCATGCCATTTCCACCTGGCGCCTCAGTTGGACCAGCGTTCATGCTGGACGTGCAGACCACGTGAGACGACGCTTCATCCAGTCCCAAACATGCTCAATGGGGGACAGATCCGGAGATCTTGCTGGCCAGGGTAGTTGACTTACACCTTCTAGAGCACGTTGGGTGGCACGGGATACATGCGGACGTGCATTGTCCTGTTGGAACAGCAAGTTCCCTTGCCGGTCTAGGAATGGTAGAACGATGGGTTCGATGACGGTTTGGATGTACCGTGCACTATTCAGTGTCCCCTCGACGATCACCAGAGGTGTACGGCCAGTGTAGGAGATCGATCCCCACACCATGATGCCGGGTGTTGGCCCTGTGTGCCTCGGTCGTATGCAGTCCTGATTGTGGCGCTCACCTGCACGGCGCCAAACACGCATACGACCATCATTGGCACCAAGGCAGAAGCGACTCTCATCGCTGAAGACGACACGTCTCCATTCGTCCCTCCATTCACGCCTGTCGCGACACCACTGGAGGCGGGCTGCACGATGTTGGGGTGTGAGCGTAAGACGGCCTAACGGTGTGCGGGACCGTAGCCCAGCTTCATGGAGACGGTTGTGAATGGTCCTCGCCGATACCCCAGGAGCAACAGTGTCCCTAATTTGCTGGGAAGTTGCGGTGCGGTCCCCTACGGCACTGCGTAGGATCCTACGGTCTTGGCGTGCATCCGTGCGTCGCTGCGGTCCGGTCCCAGGTCGACGGGTACGTGCACCTTCCGCCGACCACTGGCGACAAGATCGACGTACTGTGGAGACCTCACGCCCCACGTGTTGAGCAATTCGGCGGTACGCCCACCCGGCCTCCCGCATGCCTACTATACGCCCTCGCTCAAAGTCCGTCAACTGCACATACGGTTCACGTCCACGCTGTCGCGGCATGCTACCAGTGTTAAAGACTGCGATGGAGCTCCGTATGCCACGGCAAACTGGCTGACACTGACGGCGGCGGTGCACAAATGCTGCGCAGCTAGCGCCATTCGACGGCCAACACCGCGGTTCCTGGTGTGTCCGCTGTGCCGTGCGTGTGATCATTGCTTGTACAGCCCTCTCGCATTGTCCGGAGCAGGTATGGTGGGTCTGACACACAGGTGTCAATGTGTTCTTTTTTCCATTTCCAGGAGTGTATTCTTCCACTTCCTCTTCTTTCTCACCCCTTACCCGAATGTCACCAACAGCTAATACGTCCAACCCCATCTTACTTGCAGCCTCTGCCAGCTCTACCTTCTTCCCAGAGTAGCCCCCATTGATATTAATAGCTCCCCATCTCTTTACCATTCGTTTGCCGAGCCGTATTTTAGGAGTTCCTGAACTGTTATTATATAGTCAATGATAGATCTGGTTCCCCCGCCTTCCCAAGTGTACGGGTGAATGTTCTTATGTTTAAAAAAGGAGTTTGTGATTACTAAGCCTATACTGGCACAGAAATCCAAGAGTTGTTTCCCATTCCTGTTGGCCACCATATCCTCTCAAAATTTACCCATAACCTTTTCAGACCTTTCTGTTCGATTTCCAATCCTGGCATTAAAATCATCCATGAGCAGAACACTGTCCTTGTCCTTTACTGTAACAACTACATCACTGAGTACATCATAAAAACTATCCATCTTATCTTGACCTGTCCCTTTACAATGCGAATATACCAACACAATCCTAATTATCTTGCTAGACACTGTCAAATCTGTCTACATCAGTCATTCATTTACATACCTTATTGCAACTATGCTGGGTTCCATTTCTTTCCTGATGTAAAGCCCTACACCCCATTGTGCTATTCCTGCTTTGACTACTGACAGGTAGACCTTGTATTCTTCCACTTCCTCTACTTTCTCACCCCTTACCCGAATGTCACTAACAGCTAATACGTCCAACCCCATCTTACTTGCAGCCTCTGCCAGCTCTACCTTCTTCCCAGAGTAGCCCCCATTGATATTAATAGCTCCCCATCTCTTTACCATTCGTTTGCCGAGCCGTATTTTAGGAGTTCCTGAACTGTTATTATATAGTCAATGATAGATCTGGTTCCCCCGCCTTCCCAAGTGTACGGGTGAATGTTCTTATGTTTAAAAAAGGAGTTTGTGATTACTAAGCCTATACTGGCACAGAAATCCAAGAGTTGTTTCCCATTCCTGTTGGCCACCATATCCTCTCAAAATTTACCCATAACCTTTTCAGACCTTTCTGTTCGATTTCCAATCCTGGCATTAAAATCATCCATGAGCAGAACACTGTCCTTGTCCTTTACTGTAACAACTACATCACTGAGTACATCATAAAAACTATCCATCTTATCTTGACCTGTCCCTTTACAATGCGAATATACCAACACAATCCTAATTATCTTGCTAGACACTGTCAAATCTGTCTACATCAGTCATTCCTTTACATACCTTATTGCAACTATGCTGGGTTCCATTTCTTTCCTGATGTAAAGCCCTACACCCCATTGTGCTATTCCTGCTTTGACTACTGACAGGTAGACCTTGTATTCTTCCACTTCCTCTACTTTCTCACCCCTTACCCGAATGTCACTAACAGCTAATACGTCCAACCCCATCTTACTTGCAGCCTCTGCCAGCTCTATCTTCTTCCCAGAGTAGCCCCCATTGATATTAATAGCTCCCCATCTCTTTACCATTCGTTTGCCGAGCCGTATTTTAGGAGTCCCTGGTTTGTCAATTAGAGGTGTGACTCCGTCACCTCCAAAGGTCCGAGGCATTTTGCTCTGATTGTTGCCAGCATCATATTTAAAGTACTAGGGAATCAGGTTGCTAGCCTTACATGCCCCGGGTCCCATTGAGTTTTACCCCTAATGGTTGAGGGACTAACCGGTGGATTTGGTAGTCTTTGCCATCTGAACACAAAGATGACCATGACTCAGAATATGTTCGAGATGCCCAGCCTTATTCCAAAGTAACTGGTATCCCGACTATCAGGACCACTTACTTGGCCACTCATACGTTGCCATGGTTCATGAACTAGGACATGACAAGAGGAACCCATACCATGAACCATTTAGCATCCTTACTAAAACCATTGGTAGGAAAATGTAGTCACTAGTTTTGTAATTCTATGGATTTTATTCAGAGATTTAGCAATGTCAGGCTAAATACTGTGGATACACTCAATAATTTTGATGTAGTGTCATTATGTACGAAGGAACCTTTAAAGGACTCTTGTTCAACATTTTGGTAAGAACATCATGACCTTATTTGAACATACACTTTTTTCATCTTATTTTCTGTTTAATGGTATATTTTATGAGCAAATTGATGGAGTTGTTATGGGAAGCCCCTTCTCTCCTCTAATAGCTAATTAATTTATGAAAGAGTCCAAGGACAAGGCATGGGACTCAGGAAGTTTTAAACCAATGGTCATCTGGAGGCATATGGATGACACATTTGTAGTATGGCCACAAGGGATGAATGAATTTCAATGATTTCTTGAGCATTAGAATTCTATCCATGCTGGTACCAAATGTACTATGGAAATATAAAAAGATGGCTGCCTCCCCTTTTAGGATGTCATCGTTTGCCATGAAGTTGATGGCACATTAGGACATGTATATCTGTCAGCCAGTAGCTGCCATCATCCTTCACAGACCATAGTTGTCCTAAGACCTTAGTGCATAGGGCGCACTTTATATCTGATAAAGATAATTTGCAAGAAGAGCTCATATACCTGAAGAGCATTTTTAAAGTGAATGGAGTTTTTCTGCAATTTGTAGAGCATTCAATTTACAACCTAGAGTGCAGATATGTGATGAGAAGAAGATAGTGATTCCTTCAGATCAAGTGTGTTTTTTGCCCTATATGGGTGCTTTTTTCTTGGAGATAGGGTGTATTCTTAAGAAACACTGTGTTAAGGTGATCTTCCGGCCTCCCACAAAGATTGCAGCTTTACTCAGCTCTGTAAAGAACGATTTATTGCTTCGTAAGGTGGGTGTGTATCAGATTCCTTGCGGAAATTGTGGTAAGTCATACATAGGTCAAACAACACGCATCATTCATGAGAGACATGTGGAACATCAAAGATAGACTCGCTTATCACACCCAGACTAGTCAGCTGTGGCCGAAAACTGTATTGATACAGAGCATTCTACGAACTACAGTGATCTGAAGATTCTAACATCCACCTGTTCCTTTAATGAGGCTGCAGAGATTAAAGTAGCTAATAATTTAATAAATAGAGAAAATAGTTTTAATTTTGACAAAGCTGGAATCCAGCTATTGCGGTAATTAAACTGCAGTGAAGTCGTCATGGTGTCACTGCTGCCGAGCACACATTGATAAATGAATTGAATGTCTGTAAGCCTCCATCACAGGTGACTTGTGTGTATAAGGGCCACTGACCAGCATCTGTGATCTGCATGTGCAGTACTGCTGCAGTGGAGCATATAAGGCCGCCCTTGGCACCTTGTCATCAGTCTTGCGACTCACCCTGAGGATTGCCAGATGATATATGGCTGAAATATGAGTGGAAGAAATTTTATTTGCACAGCTGCATGCCTGAAATTTAATGTACTGGTCTTAAATTATCCCCAAAACTCTCACTGTTGTAAACTTCAGGTTTTAATAAGGTTTCTGTACCTAGTATTCTGTGAACTCCACTGCTTTTCAGGTGCACTTTAAGGTCTGTCACTTTGTTGCAAATGCTTCAGCACTTAACGGCTAGGAGTTTAATACTGTCACCTATGGGAAGCATGTTTTTGGATATTACACTGATACTTCTCTGTTTTATAGAGCTGGACTGGATGGAGAGCCGCCTAATCTAAAAACTCTAATGTGCACCCCACACAGAGTCAGCTATCTGGGTAGCAGTCTCTGAGAATGCACACCTAATCCATTTATGGGGACCCTACAGTTCTCAACCCCATGGTGCAAGTCTAGAAAGTTATAACCTAGCTTGTCCCAAAACCTTGACAGTGTCTTGTCCAACTTAGAACCAGCTGGCCATGATCTGTTTTGGGGACAATCCTGCAGATTGTAAGCTTTATTGAAACTTCATGAGCTATGCTGGTATTCTTAACCTTCTCTGCTAATTGCTGGAATGATCCTAGTATGACCATGGAGCACAGATTATAGGCTTCAATTCTTCCAGCTTGTGGTACAGTCTGCTGCTGGTTGCACTCTGTTCCATTAATGACTGCCAAAACAGCCTCTTTAACATGCTGAGTGAGGCTCCTAGTCATCCACACTGGTTGCACCTGTATGCCTTCTCATCCATTGCTGCCGTTTCCCTTAGGGATACCATTATTCACCTTACATTCAAATTGCTAATGATTAATAGACTGGGATCAGTTTACGTTCACCTCCTCATAACACAGGTCACAGCAGGTTTCTCAACAGGTGAAATGAATCTCACTGGCTCAGTTTCAGCTTCAGTATAAGACAGCACCTCAAGCTTAAGGCTCAAGACAATAGGTGTCAAGTCCTGAGTCCCTGATTCCTGTCTCTACCATACAGGACACCTAGAACACAATCAAATGGGCAAGTAGTGGTGGATCCTGTATTTCCTGCAGAAGAGAGGTTAGTACTTGAGGTACATTTGGTATTTCCATTACATAAGCCTCAGCAGCCCTTCAACACACCTATTTGCAGCAGCTTCCAATTGCCTGAAAGTAGTCAGGGCAATTTCCAGCTGCTTACAAACAGCAACGAACACATCTGCTGTCCAAGAATAGCAAACACAGTGGGGCACACATGAGCTTGGTGAAATATTTAACAGACCAATAAACTAAACTTGCTGACTAGCTTTTAATTTTTGTGTCTAAGATGGCACTAGTCTTACCAGTACCCTTTTAGAAGTAAAGTGATTAACACCCAAAATGAAATATCTATTATGGCAAATGAAAAACTTGTACATGTTTTACTATTTGCATGCATTTCTGAAAGAGCAGACACTGTTGACAATCTGCAGCTGTACAGAATAGTTCAAAATTTATTCACTGGGTGTGAATTCCTTGATACCAGCTGTATTAAGTATTGATCTACCTATTAGTGGCAAATGATAATTTGTGTGAGACCAGGACTCCCCGGACTGACCAAGACTTCCATATGTCAACACAGTCTGCATCCACTGAATTAAGGATGTAGGCAATGTGATATATAGAAGTTTGGATCGGACTGGGGAGCATGTGGAGATAGCTGAAATGGTTAAGGTGACCGCTCACGATAAATGGGAAAGCTGGGTTCCAGTCTTGGTACAAATTTTCTTATGTCACTATTGTGTTGTAAATCTGTACCTAATACAGATGATATTAAGGAGTCTGTATTAGCAAATTAATTTCAGACCTCAGGTTTTACTGTTTCACTGAAATGTTTTTCAGGTTATGCTCCATAACAAATTATGTAAGGCAGACAATATATACATCTTCTAAAAGAGAACACTAATGTGTCATGATATGTTGCTTATTTACAGTAACTGTAAATCATGTACACTGATTTAGTACAAGCAGATTATGCAGAACTCTTGTAACTTAGGAAAACTGTTGGAAATATACCTTTTGTTCAATTAAATACACAGTGAAATTAAGGAACTGTTGGTTTTCAATTAGGATAGTGTAGCCAACAGTTTCTGAAAATCACAGGTAAAGTTAACAATTGAAGATACAATAATGCACAGATATCACATTTCTGAAAAGCACAGATTTGGTTTACAATTGACGGTATAGTACTCCACAAGTTTTTATAAAATCAACTTGAAAGAAAACTTGTTTGAATTTTATGTTAAAGTTTTTGGACCTAAGCTTTTGAAATGTGTTTTTCTGGTGCACATGATTTAACCTGCAGACAAAAGAAATACCACAAATTGTTTTATGTAGATGAATGTAAGTCAATAAATGTGTGAATTGCATGGATTTGATAGTACTGTTGTGCCAAAGTTGAATGCTGTGGTAAAAGTATACCTCACAAAAGCAGCATGTATAAATTGACTTGTTCTTCATCCCTGAAGGAACAATATGTTTCAACGAATGAATGAGTGAGTGATTGAGTGTAGTTTTTAGTGAAACAGTGTCTCTTTAGACTGTAATAGTTACAACCTTGTCTCTAATGAAACTGAGACTTTATGAATACCAAAATTTAGTGATTCTTTTTATTTCATTTTGGCAATAACTTCCATGTATTCTGTTGTTGAATACTTTGGGATTGAGTTTTAATAAATTTGTTTGACTTTATCCTTTTACCTATCTTCTAAGTCTCTTTCCAACCAGATGTGTATGCTGCTGGAATAAGCTTGCTTGTGAACTGCATACTTTGTAAAATAGTTTTTATTATGTTATTTTTATTTAAATATAGCTTCTGCTTTTGTCACAATGAGATCTTTATGTATTCTATCAATTCTTTATTTGTTCTATCAATTCTTTATTGTACCTGAGATTGACCATAGAGAGCTGACAGCTGATTGCAGTGACCGTGATAACAGAAATATATACTAATCTGAGATAACATGTATAGCATTTGTGTCTTATTAACAAATGGTGGTGTGGTTGACACACAATAAGTATCCTATCACCATCTGCCACAGTTGGCAGCTATAAACTTGTGCAGATACACCTTTTGGAAATACACCTTTTCCCAGTTGTTACTATTAACTACTTTAGCAATAGTTATTTTAGGAACAAATTTGCTACCTGCTGCCATCTGTTGCATTTCCCACTCAAAATTGATGGGAAAAACGCAGTCTATCACATCCAAGAATAAGAATACTTAGCAACTTGAGATGTCAGATGTGGCTTTTCTTTTTGTGTACTGGATGATTTAGCTGCCCCTACTGGTGTCATTTTATCAACTAGCAATGTTATCTCTGGCCTTCAAAAACTATGTGTGGGATTTTCATATTCTCTTGTTACGTACTTGCAAACTGTTGTTTGTACGGGGAAAAAAACAGGTTCTATTTGTGGGAAATTTAATGTAATTATATTTTGTACTGTGATAAGTTTTTGCTGGAGGTCATAGTTTTCAAGTTATAGAGTTAAGGAGGTGCTTCGGGGACTGAAATGGAAATCTCTGGAGGGAAGTTCTTTTTGGGAAACACTATTGAGAAAATTTAGAGAAACCAGTATTTAAGCTGACTGCTGAATGACTCTTGCCGCCACCAACACTCATTGTGCATAAGGACCATGAAGATAAGATAAAAGGAATTTAGGGATCATACGGAGACATTTTTCTATCACTCTGTTTGCTAGTGGAGCAGGAAAGGAAATGACAATTAGTGGCACAGGATACCCTCTGCCATGTAACATGCGGAGGCTTGTGGATTATCTGTGTAGACATAGATGTAGGTTTGAGAAAAAACATACAAAAGTGAGCTTCAAATTCATCCCCACTCTTACCAGTCAGGATTTCTAATGTATTGTTCAAGAGTCTCCCTCTAACTCTGTGCTGCATGAATTATTTCCTACATTCAAGCTTTCTTAGTCTTCACTGTCTGGCTGTACTATGCCACCAATTTAGTAGAGCCCTTAAAAATTGTAAAGTAATGTTTATATAAATTTTACCAAACTATTTTATGAATTTTAACAGCATAAAATAAATGATTACTAACAGCATAAAATAAAAGATTACATTGTTGTATTAGTCAGGCCTTCTGACTACAAAACTGCTGTGCTTGTAAGGATTCAGTTTGGATTGAATTGTCAAAATAATTAGTTTTAGCAAAAGTCATTTTTCCTTCATTACCCTCATGGGCAAATTTAAGTTGCTAATGTTAATGAAATAGCTGACTGTACTGGTGGCATAATAGCCCAACCAATAGAGACCAAAAAAGATCAAATATTGGGTGTAGTTGGAAAATTTTGTACAGTAGTAGGAGGGAATTTTATGAACAATGTACTAGAAATCCTGACTGTTGAAATATGAGTGTTGGGAGGGTTGGAGGTGTGTTTGAAGGTCGCTTTTGTATATTTTTTTTGAATAACTTGAAAACTATGGCTTCCAACAATAACGTATCTCAGTACAACATTTAACTACATTAAATTTCTTACAAAAAGGTACTGTTGATTTTTTTCTGTAGGACTAACAGTTTGTGCCTAGAGGGTATGAAGATCTTGTGTGTAGTTTTTGGATGCCTGATATAACATTACAGGCTGCATAAAATGAAATTGCTCGGGCAGCTGAATCATTGTGATATAATTGTGATTCAGAACTAGTTTCCTACACTTCTCATTTATTTTAAACACATAATTAACACTATTTTTAAAGTCGTTATTCATTTAAATCAATAATTCCTTTAACTCAGTTATCTATTCAATATATATACTTTATTTTCCATTATTCTTCAGTAAATCATTACGTGTCACCAGCAGATTCAAATCTGCTCCTGCATTTATGTCTCCTTACTTTTTTTTCTTTTAACATTTTCATTTTTAGTAGATTCTGTGCAGGAATACCACAATTCACAGAGCTTCTATAGCCACGCCACAACAAGCAATATTACTTAGGCATGCCCTTGCGGAAGATGCAGTTGCAGTATGCATGTAATCCATAGGTGCCCTCTGAATGCATATGAGAAATAATGAAGTACATCCTTGACAGAATTAACAAACAATTTGTTTCCTTCAGTAAATTTGAGTTGACTTCACTATTTCTTTGTCAAGTTCACAGCAGTTATTATTTGGCAGTAAGAAGTCATAAGAGATGTTTGCCGTCCACATTGTGGGAGATGCAGGTGACTACTCACTGTTTCTTCAGATGCAGCAACATATGTACAGCAAAAGACTTATTGCATTTTCAGGGTTCTCGACGTTGTGGTGAATGTCCAGCTGGCTACCAGGGAGATGGTATAACATGCACTCGAGTTGGCATCTGTAGCATCAACAATGGAGGCTGCCATGTCCTTGCACGCTGTGTGGAGAACTCTGGTAAGATTTTATCCTTCTTGGCAGTGAACTTCATCCTAAGAAATTAGGCAATGGTAAACTTGTGAAGATTGTGATTATGGAATGTATTGGTGCAGTTAACAATGCACACCCCATCTGTTTTCTTCATTGTGGCTTATGTTGAGAACTGAAGTGGCAACATGGATATACACCTCTACACCTCTCTCTCTCTCTCTCTCTCTCTCTCTCTCTCTCTCTCTCTCTGTCTCTCTCTCTCTCTCTCTCTCTGTGTGTGTGTGTGTGTGTGTGTGTGTGTGTGTGTGTGTGAGGGCGCACGCATGCGTGCATGCCTGTAGTTTCTTACATAAAAGGTCAAATCTTCAAAACTAATGAGAATTTCTGATCAGTTTCATGCATCTATGCACTACCCATCACTCATCTATAGGAGAGTAGTCTTTTCCCTTCTTTCTTCATTGTTTTATCATGGAATTTCCAATATTGCAAGATATTTGACTTACTGTCAGTCTGATAGTTAATACAAATAAGGAATCCTTGAGGGGATTCACAGATGACCTTCTCCATCCCAACCAACATGAATCCCAAACACATCGTTCTTGTGAAACCCATCTTCCGCTTTCCTCATGTGACGTACTAAAATATTGGGATCAAGACATTCATGTAGATGCAGTATTTCTTGATTTCCAAAAAGCAGTTGAGTCAGTACCATCTCTGTGATTATTATCAAAAGTACAATTTTATGTAGTATGAAGCAAAAATTGTGAGTCTATTGAGGGTTTCTTGATATGGAGGACACAGTAAATTTTATTGGATGGAGAGCTGTCAGCAATCTTAGAAGTAATTTTGGGTGTGCTTAGGAAGTTAGATGGGATCTTGCTGTTTTTGTTATATGTTAATGATCGTGCGAGCAATATTAATAGTAACTTCAGAGTTTTTGCAGATGATGCCATTGTCTCTAATGAAGTAATGCCTGAAAGAAGCAGCATAAATTTTCAGTCAGATCTTGTTAAAACATCAGAGTGGTGCAAAGATTGGCAATTTCTTTCAATGTTCAGAAATATGAAACTGTGCATTTCATAAAACAAAAAACTACAGTACCAGTGAGTCATTCTAGGAATCTGTCACTCATACAGATAACTTTGTAGGTATATGTTATGGAATGATCACATAGGCTAAGTTGTGGGTGAAGCAGGTGGTCGTTCTGCTTATTGATAGGATACTGGGGAAATGCAGTCTACAAAGGAGTGCCTATAAATCACTTGTGTGACCCATCCTAGAACAGTACTAAAGGATGCATACTAGATAGGACTAACAGAGGGTATTGAACAAATACAGAGAAGGGCAGCATGAGTAGTCACAGATTTGTTCGATTCATGTGAGAGTGTCACAGAGATGGTGGAGAAACTGAACTGGCAGACCATTGAAAGTAGAAATAAACCATTCCAAGAAAGCCTACTGATAAATTTTCATGAACCAGCTTTAAATGGTGACTTTGGTAATATACTGCAAACCCATACATACCACTCCCATAGGGATCATGAAGACAAAATTAGATTAATTACAACTTGCACGGAGGCATTTAAACAATCATTTTTCCTGCACTCCATATGAGGAGAAACCCTAATGACTGAACAATGAGATGGACCCCCTGCCATGCACTTCACAGTGGTTTGCAGAGTATAAATGTAGATGTAGATTTTGTGTATTGTATTATATACTTTATATCTAAAAACAAAGTTGATGTGACTTACCAAACAAATGTCTGCTTGTGTCTGTGTATGTGCGGATGGATATGTGTGTGTGTGCGAGTGTATACCTGTCCTTTTCTCCCCTTAAGGTAAGTCTTTCCGCTCCCGGGATTGGAATGACTCCTTACCCTCTCCCTTAAAACCCACATCCTATCGTCTTTCCTTCTCCTTCCCTGTTTCCTGAAAAAGCAACCGTTGGTTGCGAAAGCTTGAATTTTGTGTGTATGTTTGTGTTTGTGTATCTATCGACCTGCCAGCACTTTTGTTTGGTAAGTCACATCAACTTTGTTTTTAGATATATTTTTCCCACGTGGAATGTTTCCCTCTATTATATTCAGTATTATATACTTCTTGTGACAGTGGCAATATGATGAATATATCAATTTCAATCCAAACTTGAATTCAGTTTTTGGAACTTTATATGAATGAAATATTTTACTTGTGCATTTTTGTGCTACTTTTGTTTGAAGTCCTTGTGTACCTAGCGTTATTCGTTTTGTATCTTCCATCAGGTCATAATATATTTCCACTAGCCTGTGCTATTACTGTCAGTGTAACTTATAATGTTTCACTACTTAGTTGTGTATATGAGCATACTGTATAAAAAAAGTGACTGATTCAGAAAAAAGGAAAATTGGCCTTTTGTTATCACTTTGACATATTTTGCAATCAGTGTGAAATATCATGCTGATATATTAATACATTTGCTCCATCAACATTACATTCTGCTTAACAGAACTAATTAACATGTGGACATTTTCTTTCCTCTAAAAATGTTTCATTTAAATTAAAAACAATTAAGAAAAGTTATTATTAAGAGCAAGAGCCACACAACATCCTTAAGCTTATTTTCTTATCACATTTGACCAGCATGGCATCATATTAGTGGCCATATCATCACCCATAGGGGACAGACTGCAATTGGCTGCAGCATTCACTCACTCCATATTTAAAATAAATAAATAAACTCACCAATCCCAATGAAAATAAAATTTAAATTATTAAAATTATAGTGCATTAAAATAAGAATGGTATTAGCTTCATAATGACGAAACAAAACAAAACATGAACTCACCTGTGATTGTGTAAGCAATAGGAAGAGAAGTGCCAGTGTAAAAAATTTTATGAGACTATGCTCTAAGTGGTACTTCTGATAGTGTCAAAGCTCTGTGGAAATACATTCATTTACATGTGTAGGTTACAATACCTTAGAAAGTAGCATCTGATGACTGTGTAAGTTGTTTCTTGTAAGATGAGAATTCTAGTGAGAAATTGTTTCATTTCATTTGACTCTCATACAAAGTGCTTTGCCAGCCGTGATACAGCTCACACAAAAAGAAAATAATGTTTAAATGAATTTCTAATGCTCAGTAAAGGACGTGGTGGTCTAGCAGACAGAGTGTTAGACTCCAGTCCAGGAGCTTCCACATTCATTCCTGCGTAGGAGTGGCAGTTCTTCATCTTTCCAGTCCCTCCTGGATAGCCTCAGGTGCACTCAGCCTGCTATAAAATTTAGTACCATGGGGCCATCTGAGGGCTAAAAGGCATCATTCTCCTAGTGCCACACCTAATGGAAGGCCGTACTCTACCTGCAATCAGGCCAGAAGCCCATTTCCTGGATTGAGCGCCACAGACTGTACTACTACTACTACATCTTCTTTTTCTATGTAGAGTTGAATGAACATGCTGTGGAATCAGCGTCAGAAAAGGAAGATCTCCATGATGGAAGAGTCTATCCTTATGATGGTGCTGTCTACAAAGTTTACTATCCATAAATTATGATATTCTAAAGGGAGCTGGTTGTAGACTATAATAATGGCAGCCTCTCTGCCGTCATGCTTTGTCCGACTATTCTTGCCTTCACTTCATGGCTGTGATCAGATGCATTGAAATTGGGGAAAAGCAACTGCTTGTTGGCCATTGTATCCTTAACAATGAGATTCATACTCTCATTATGTTTGATGCTGTGCTTGCTGATATGCAGAGAAAGTTGATCAAAGTTCCATACTGTTGCACCTTAACCATCTTATGTATTACAAGCTATAATTCAGTGGTATTGAGAGCATGAGATATTCTTGTTGTATTTTATGGAAATGTGTATAATAATTGTCTCTCTAAGGTAAGTGGTAGTTTTTGTTTTTATTTTCATCTATTGTCCTAAGTTACACTGATAGTTTTCATTTTTATTTTCAGCTATTGGCCAAAGTTATGCTCAGTGTTTGTGCCCATCTGGTTACGTGGGTGATGGGATAGGCCCTAACGGATGCACACCAATGCATTCAGGTGGTGGGCCAAACCCCTGTGCCAACAATCCATGTGGCTCCAATGGTCATTGTATTCCTGCACCTGGAAACTCATACACATGTAGCTGCCTTCCAGGATACACAGGTATTTTATAGACTACTTGTATTGTGAGTCAGTTAAATTGGACATACAGTGTAGGATGGCAGTTTTCAGTTGTGAATAACCTGATAGCGTGAAATGAATGAGGTAATTGCACATGTGTTTTGCAGTTCATGGAATACTTCTGATATTGCACATTGAGTTTGGAATCTTGGAAACTGAAAATATTTTTACTTAATATCTTATTGTCACATTGTTAGTGTTAATTAGTTTGAATGTGAGCAAACAAAAACTCTGATAGATGTGTTACTGAAATTAGTAGTTTGTTCAAAAGAGTGAAAAAAACTTGGAAGATTTCGCAATAGACAGTTGGGAAATGAACATTTTATGTAAATTTCATTGCAGCCTTGGGCACTGTTTTTGGCAAACCGAGACAGTCAAATAAATGGAAAATGTAATAATAAACTCTGGTTACCTTTGTCAGAGCATTTTTAGTGACAAGAACGCTAAAAAGACAATGGACACAGTTTATTATGAAGTATTCCATGTCATTTAAACCACAATTCATTGAGTTATTGGAAAACAATATTGTTTAGCAACATGTTGTGATATTTTACAGTTTCTCTTTTCTCGAGTAAAAAAGATCATTTGCTGTATCTTAGGACTATACATAATTTAATTTTGTTACAGATGGTTATTCTGTGATCGGCAATTGCTGCTTTTCACACTTTATTATAAAACTAATTATGATAGCCAACAATTTTGTTTGATGGGAAACATCAATGACTTCACAAAAGATACTGCAGTCTAATTCACGGAAATATAGCTACATATAGAAAGTCAATGGTGATATTAAAATCTATTTGGGAAGAGAAAGTCAATAGTGATATTGAAATCTATTCGGGAAGTACTTAGAACAGAAATACAAATTGTACTTTGAAATACTGCCTGTATAATGTAGAATTTGTGAATGTTTGTATACAATAACTATATTTTACTTTCATTAGATGAGAAAGATTTTAAAACTGTGTATACAAAATATGTAGCTTATAGCTGTCCTATAACTTGTCCCACATTGTAGCGAAAGAGCAACTAAGATTTCTGGGATGACTAAAGACCAGACTATATAAGTCCATGACTGTCAGTATTCTTCCATCTCTTTTCTTTTTAAAGGTGTGAGGTGTACACAGACAGTTGATGTGTGCAGCCCCAATCCATGTCAAAATGGTGGTACCTGTATGCGGCAGGGTCTTACAGGATTCACTTGCATGTGTACAAGCAGCTTTACTGGGGCTCACTGCCAGGAGAGACAACAACGTAAGTCACTTGTTCCTGAAAATTGTACACCACTGCAATTGTACTCACTATATGCCTCTAATGTGTAATGGATCATTGGTAATATTGTGGCTTGGACATTCATGAAATAAGTGTCAACTTGTAAAATACCCTTAACAGTAAATATGAACTTTAGGTACCTAGTTTTCGGTTCCTTTAATGCATTTGCAGCATTGTCTACAATCTGTGTAATGTTCTTGCAAAGACAGGTAATATACAAGTAAGTCACTGTTGACAGAAAAATGTCACAGTATGATACCTGAATTTCCTTGGTTGAATACAAATAATGGAAGGAATATAAGAGTAACAACTCACTGAAAATGTGATGCATTCAGAGGCCAATAAGCTCATAGCTCATAAACAATACTGAAAACATATTTCTTTGTGTTTTCCCATCTTTTGGGCATGCATCTGGGACAGCAGTATTTATTCTTCCAGTATTAGTGTCATACCCATGTGCAGTTACTCCATGTATGTCTTTGAGTCAGGTGGTTAATTTAGTCACTGACTCCTCTGGATGATGGTGTCAGCCAAAATATCTGGTGAGGAAATATTACTGTCTCAGATACGTGCCCAAAAGTTGGTGGACTATAAGATTAAAAATGTTGCAAAGCTTTTGGATGATGTAATTTGTACAGGATACATGTACCACACACGAACCCATACAGACAAAACATACAATGACACCATAATTCATCATGGAAGATTACCTACTTTTCATGCAGAGTACACATTGTTATGCCCCAAAGGCTATTTATTACTAGCTATCCATAATATCAACTGCAAAACATTACTTAATACAGCAGGATTAATATAATGAAATTATAAGACTTTAAGTGTATTAATATTTCAGAACACTCACCACTTAACAACCTGGTTCATTCCTTAAACACGTGCCATAATACAGGCAAACACTGTGAGCAAATGAGTTCATTATCCTTTACAACTCCCATAATGATCTATCTATTTGCCCTTCTCTGTGGACAATTGAAAGGACTGCTGGAGCAAAGAATTATGCATCTCATAAAGGAATTACAGTGGAGACATAACAGCTTGGCACCATTCCGCATACCACTGTATGGCTACACTGTTTCTGCCTGTTAAGTTGTACAAACAGTGCTGTGTGACTGTGATGAGAGATTATATCATATGGAGTGAGTGAGGGGAGAAAACATGTAAGGAGAGGGAGCTAGCGTTGGAGGGAAGGATGGCTGACAGTTGAGATTACTCTGGACTGAGTAGGGAAATTTAAATGGGGTGCACATTGATGTAGATAAGTCTACAGGAAAGAGGAGACACAACAGAGGAGGAAGAGAGAGTTTGTGATTGCAGAATGAGTGCATTCATGAGGACAGTGTTGGAGGTGGGTGTGGAACAGGGGTTTATGGAATCATACGATGTATTGTAGGGACAATTTTCAAAAAAAAGGGTGGAATTTCGAGGAGAATCCAGATGGCACAAATTGTGAAGCAATAGATAAAGTTGTTTTGTGCTGAACAATGTATACTCTCACTGGGTGTTTTTAACTCTTTTGTGATTACAGTTTGGCTTGGCTGATCATTAGTATGGGGAGCTGGTTGATTATCATGCCCACATCAAATGCTGTGCAAATGTTACAGAAGAGATGGTAAATAATATGACTACTTTCATTGGTGGCATTGTCTGTGATAATCAGCTGTGACAATGTAGACATTCAAGTGTGTGTGTGTGTGTGTGTATTCTGTACTAGTTAACTCTGAAGGAAGACATCATCTGAAAGCTTTGCATCATTTACTGTCTGGTTTACGTGCTGGTCAGTGACTCAATACCTCAGTATCATTAATAATACTGTTTTGCTGCAAAAACATATAGGAATATGCATGACATGTTGTTATTTCATCTTCTAATATTTTGCCTACAAACCATAGTATCTTTGTCAAGTACTGTTGTTGACTGACTTTAGAATATGATTCTATGCTTGATAATTTCCTGAGATGTCACCATGCTTATAAAAAGAGTTCACAGCACTAAATTTTGTTTAAAACCTAAGAGTGCTAGGTGTCAGATGCAAATCCATAATGATTATTTGCCACTGAAAATAACAGAGACTGCAGAGTCAGAAGAAAATTTTTTGTGAGAGTGTATTTATTTATTTAATTGTATAGCTAGGGCCCCCCGTCAGGCAGACTGCTGGGTGCCGGTCTTTCAGTGTGACACCACTTCGGTGACCTGCAGTCACCCAGTCCCTGGGTGGAGAAAATTCGCTGACCCAGCCGGGAATCTAACCTGAGCCCAGAGGATTGATAATCTGTTACGCTGACCATTCAGCTACCGGGAGCGGACATGAGAGATTATGAAAGACATGTATAAATTCCATGAATTGTCTAAATGAAACTCTCATTTCTTTTGATCAGTTCACCCACTTATTATATCACTTCTTTAGTCATATAGAGCCAAAATCATGTGCAGCTGATCACTTCGAGAGTGTGTCTGGCCACTGCAAATTTTAAAGGTTGAAGAAGTCTGGTGTGCCACAGGTGTTTGATAATTTATTCTTGAATGGTTTATATGACTTGTTGTATGTAGTGTGTACTACATTTTCATGGAATAATATAAAATTCCACCTATTGTAGCAACAGATCATTCTTAATGTTGCTCGGGGAGCAACCATATTTTTTTTTTTAATTTTTCATTCTTATTGTGCAAATACTTAATATGTTTGGATGAAAGTCTGTAGACTTAATAAAATGTCACTCCTCACCTTGTTCATTTGAGGTTGAGTTTTATGTGTGTTGTGGAGCACTTTCCTAATTTTATGTGGTTAGAAGTCTTGTACCGAAATTTAGGTATGCCAAACCATCTTCTGAACTGTGTCAGACTTCACTTGATCCCTGTGAACTCAAGTTTTTACTCCCTTAAGTGGATATTTTAAGCACAGTCACACCTGTATTGTGGATAATTTGACCTAGTGCAGGCTGATTTATGAACCAAAAGTAAGATGGATTAGGATCATATATAATATTGTGAACAACTTAATGATATTTTATTTTCACAAAATTGCAGATCCTTTTCTGTATGAAATATTTTAAGACATGCTACAGAAAGTAAAAGAACTTAATATTCCGCACACCACTGAGATGTCTCATTTTGAAAGTCTTTTGTGTAGTCCTGACCATTTTATTTCTCTTTTCTTAGTATTGTTTGGGAAAAAATGTCCAGGAAATGCCTGTTTATAAGATGAGTCACTTTTGGTCCATGACAGATTTCCAACAAATGGCCATAGTAGTGGGTTGGATATCGCCAGCTACACACAGAGGCTAATTATGAATATCATTCTGTTCCCCTTCCCCCCCCTCCCTCCCCCCTCCACAAGTATTTTTTATACTTGACGTATTGTGGCGATACCTGTAAGAATTTAATCAATTTATGCGCATCTATTCCTCTACAAAACATTCCAAATGGATAGAATACCTCGCTCCGTTCGAGTACATTGTGAACAATTTGCCACATAGTTCAACCGGATTCTCACCTGCCGAGTTATTATCAGACGAACCAGAAAAAAACTCATGGTCAAGTCCCCTGCCTAAGTTGTCTTCGAACGATATTTCTTTGCAGGAAAAGGTAAGGCAAGCTGCCATTACCCTGGCACACACTCCGGAGATCCGGAAGAAAAAAAATTGATAAACGGGTCAGACCGACACGTGTGTTCGAAATTGATGATTTGGTATTGCTCACAACCCATCCCAAATCTATGAGGCTAAAACGTTTGCTTAAGAAATGGCAATTAGTTTACTCAGGTCCATACCGGATCGTCGATATTCCTCACCCTGGATGTTATTTATTAGCATACCCTACAACACAGAAAGTTAAAGGACTTTACGCCCACCACCACTTAAAGCAGTATGTAAAGTAAGAGAAAGAGAAAGGATGTGCTAGTTACAGCTAAAATGTTAGTGTTAATTGTTAGTCAATGCAAAGAATCATAACGCATTAAACTATAGCAAATCTATGTTAAACATTACATGCAATCCAAAAACTATTTAATCTACGTTATATTTACTATGCTACGAATAATTTGACTACTAGCCAAGGACAACGAAGTTAGCGACCGAACTTACTCCTTAAACAGGCATTTTCTAGAGCAGGAAACTATGTACAAGAAAAAAGATTTTATTATGTTAATAACTGTGATGAATTTGAGAGCCACCAGAATGCTATACTATATGCCAGCATGAGTGAATGATTGTGCTGAAATGAGTGTGAAAGAATGAATGTGAATCTTAGTTTATAAGGTAGTTTTTATGATGATGATGAGGATTTCGTTGTGTGTGAGCCAATGATGCCACCACGTAGTATTATTTGATGATTTGCGATTTATATTGAAGCTGTTCTATGAGAAGAAAGGTGAATATTAATTATATGAAGCTGTATGAATGAAAACGATACGTGTGTATGAATACTGATAGATGTTAATGAGAAATGATTCGCCGTGTAGGCAATAAAAAAGGAGAAAGAAAAACTTATTTGGTAGGTGCCCTATTTAAAAAACCATTATCTCACGCTTGGCATAAAGAGTTTGTGTGCTCTCCATCGTAACAAACGTAAATTTTGTACATAGGTCATTGTGGAGGAAAAATGTTTATCAGCCACAGCGAAATAAATAATCTGCTTACGTAGCGAATAAAAATTGCTGTCGTTATAGAATCTCATTCTTTACACAGGCTAATTGTGTAGTACCATGCATGCAGGCTGCCTTCGTAAGATTCGTATTCTACATTTACGAAGGTCGTGTTTAATGGTTACGAACTTATGAACTCACTAACATTAACACTATTTTTAAAAAAATGTTTTTATCCTGTGAAGTAATTTAGGTGAAATCTAGCACTCATTACTTGATACTGTGAGGACATGGACATATGTATTTGTGTAAGTGGGATAGTATATAAGTTATGCAATTTTATGTCGTTCTGTCTGGACCAGAGTTAAGAAAATGCGACTCTCATAAAACAATTGCTAGGATACGAAGTCTCCCGCTCTCTGCTCATGTTCTCGACCAGGAAACAAAAACTACACGACTACCGGTACGACGTACAATTCACGATTACAAGAAAACATACTTTAGTGTATGAGATTTTTCTTTCTCTTTCAGCAAAGTGGATAAGTTTTTGAAGATTTGTGTGTGAAGCAGTACGACGCAGCTGTCTTCGTGGACACAGCGATTTTCTTGTCTTTATGGAAACTAAAGCGCATTCATTCTCCTTTACCTACAGGAAATTCATATATTTATTTTACTACGTGATACTCATTAAAGTACACCTCTTATGGAAGGATCCTATAGTCATTTATTAGTACGTTTACTGACCGAGTAGAGTCAGCTACACACAGAGGCTAATTATGAATATCATTCTGTTCCCCTTCCCCCCCCCCCCCCCCTCCCCCCTCCACAAGTATTTTTTATACTTGACATATGAAATAAAGAATACAGTGTCCAATAAAGGCCAAAAATGTTCTGGTGATATTTTTTCAATGGACTCCAATCTATTTTGAATGTTTTCAGCTGGGATTCAACCATATCCATGTGTGTGATATTCTTATTTTATGAGTCCCTAACACCACATGATTTTTTTTGTGAAGGAGTGTGCTAGTCATAATTGAGAATCCAGATATTCTCTTTGGTCCTGCATCACTTTGGCTTCATTGTTTGTTTTATTACTTGTCAATTTGTGAACCAGATCTGCACTGTTGAATTGCAAAAATAACATTGTCTAAAATTAAATTTATGTTTATTGTGCACCTTTCCTTTACTTGTATAAAATGCTATTATTTCAACTGTTTTAATGCTTGAAAATTTGTTCTTCTATAGGATGTGGTGGCTTTCTACCCAATGAAGCAGGCACCCTCACTTTCCCTGATTCTAGTTCAAGATCAACAAGCTATCCACATGGTATGAGCTGTGCTTGGGTCATTATCACAAACAGCACGAAAGTACTTAATGTCACATTTACCAATTTTCACTTGGAGGGTTCTGCTGGGTGCACCTATGACTGGCTGCAGGTATTAACACTACTTTAATTAGAAACTCATCTAATATATTTTATTATAAAAATTGTTTAAAAAGTAAAATTTACTCAAGGAGTCTCATAAAAACATATTCGGGGTCACCTTATAGTCAGGTAAATATAGTGTATAACAATACATGCACAATTCTTGACTCTGGAAGATAAGTGGATACAACACAACAGCAAATAAAAATGAACACTTTATTACCAGTTTATCCCACTAAACACAGTGAAAATTGTGGAGCATAACACATCATGTCTTCCACTCAAGGTAACTGACAATCATGATCAAGCAGAAAATTCTGAAGAGTTTGGTATAATCTTAGGAAGCAAAACATAGTGATATTTTGTATGCAACATTGAAACAAGATGCATTCTCCTTCAGTAGAGCTGAAAATCTAGAGCAAAACTGGTAATGAGAACATTGTGAGAATACAGAAATTAAAAAAAAAGGAGAAAATAATACAGGGCATGGAAAATGGAAAGTGACCACAAAGGGCAGACCTCGACTAACCCATGAAGTTTTACTTGGAGGCATATATAATAACTCATTTGCTTTCACACACACACACACACACATGTGCATATGGGCATGTACCTACTGATTGCTGCTAAATTACTGGGAAGATTGGTGGCTTTGGCTGATGGGAGTGGTGCAAACCAGGAGCTTCAACCCCCCCCCCCCCCCCTCCCCTCATTCCCTTTCTCTTTTCATTATTATGCACATTCCAGACTGTTACCCTGCACTGTGCGCAAAATGTTAGTAATGATATTTCTATAAAGTTAAGTTTGCAGAGCCAAGGGAATATGGGGACAATTCTCCATAAAGTAATGGAGAGACTATGTGAAAGGAAACAAACTGAAAAACATTTTTTTGTGTTGAGAAAGATAGAAGGCCTAAGGAAATGACAAAGAAACTTGTGGTTAAATACAGTAATAATAAGTAACATGTAAATGAATAAAAAAAGTGGGAAGTTGGGAGGGAACAAGAAGGAGGGTCAGAGTGGGAATGAAGCAGGAAGTGAAGTGTAAAACAGCATAGGAAGGAGTTGACTGCATTGACATGGAAAGAGTAAGGTTTTCTACTGAGGAGTTCTGCAGTTACGTCTTCTGATTTACTATTAACAAGTCCTGCCAGTGGCTATTAAAGGAAATTGTTGTTTGTCTGGGGACAACATCCATGTTAAATACTATACAATGAGTGCAGTAATATTTGTAGGAGACTGGGCTGTTCTCTCAGGGTTCTCTATTGCAGTTGGGATAGAGATTGCCCCACATAGAAGTGGAATACTAGCTGAGCTAATGGGTAGCAGAATGAGATAAGTGTTGTAGTTGAATTGTTCGATTTTGTATGGTATGTGGGATGTGTTACTGAAAATGGGAATGGCATGAGGGTGAATGAGAATGTCTACACCGAAGGCGCAGTCTTGGGCTGTAGCACATGGCTTTCAGTTTTCAGCTGCCAAGACTTGTGTTAAGCATTTCTGCCAGCTTCATACTGTTCACCCCGAGCCACAGCTTTATCTTGATGGCGAATCACTTGCAGTGGTGGAGATGAATCATTTTTTGGGATTGGTTTTATATCCCCGTTGACTTGGCTCCCTCCTTGGCTCCCTCATCTCCGACAGCTTAAACAAACATGCTGGTGCCATCTTAACGCTCTTCGTGGCTTGAGTCACACAAGCTGGGGTGCTGATTGGTCTGCCCTTTTATGGCTGTACCAGGCATTCATTCAGTCCTGTCTAGATTATGGGAGCCTGGTTTACGAATCAGCATCCCCTTCCGTGTTGCGTTTGCTTGACCCCCATCCTTCACAGTGGAATCTGACTCGCCACTGGTGGTGTCCCTCCAAAGCGGATCCGGCGCCAATGATTACTGGCCGTTTTTGCTGTCCACTTTTGTAGCTTGCCCGGGCACCCCAATTAACGTCTGCTGTTCCCACCTCAGTCATTCATCTTCCGGAACTTCGGCCCAGGTCAGGGTGAGCGATTGCTGTTCGCATCAGGGCTCTTTTTTCTGGGCTTGAGATTTTCCCTCTTCCGCCTCTTTCCTGGGCCCCTCTGCCTCTATCCCCATGGTGTGTGCCCTGTCCATGCCTTCGGCTCGATCTGGCACAGGGCCTGAAGGACTCAGTCCCTCCTGAGGCCCTCCACTGCCACTTTCTTTCAATACTTGACACATTTTGAGGATCTTATGTGGTCTGTACTGATGGTTTGATGGTTGCTGGTCATGTTGGTTATGCTCTTACTCTGGGGGACCATTATGAACAATGCTTATTGCCGGCTGGCTCTAGTGTTTTCACTGCCGAGCTGGTCACCATCTCTTGCACTCTAGAGCATATCCGCTCCAGCTCAGGTGAGTTGTTCGTTATCTGTAGTGACCCACTGAGCGGTTTACGAGCTATCAACCAGTGTTTTCCTCACTCTCGTCTGGTGATGGCTATCCAGGAATCCATCCATACTCTTTCCTGTTGTGGCTGCTCCATGGTCTTTGTGTGGACCCCGGGTCATGTCTGCATCCCAGGAAATGAACGTGTTGACACGCTGACCAAACAGGCTGTCAGTGCACCAGTCTCGGAGATTGGCCTTTCGGAGAGTGACATCAGGTCAGTTTTGCAATAAAAGGTACTTGGCACCGGGGGTGAAGAATAGTGCACCCTGCCTTCACCCAATAAACTTCGGGCCATCAAGGAGGCTACTGGTGTGTGGTGCTCCTCCTTCCGAACCTCCCGCAAGGACTGTGTTGTCATCTGCCGGCTGCGCATTGGCCACACCTGGATGACGCACAGTTATTTACTGCTCTGTGAGGACCCACCTTTACGTCGCTGCGGGTCAGCTTTGATGGTGGTCCACATCTTGTTGGACTGCCCACTTTTAACTCCGCTCAGGCAGACATTTGTGCTGCCTGATACACTTACTGCACTTTTATCAGTTGACGTTGCAGTGGCAGCTTTAGTTTTGAGTTTTATTCGTGCAGGGGGTTTTTAGCGCTTGATCTAAGTGTTTGTTCTTTTTTTGTATTGTGTCTGGCCTTTGGCCTATGAGTTTAGACTGGGGTTTTTAGTGTGTTTCTTGGCTTTTCCTTTTTTGTTTCTATGGTCGGCCGACCAATGTCACACTCTGTGTGTTTTTAATTCCTTTTGTCTGGTCTCTTTCTGTGTCTTTCTTGTCTTCTGTCATCTCTTGTCATCTCCTTTGTTTGTTTTTATTCTTTGTGAGTGTTTAAAGTTCATGGAAAAAGGGACCGATGGCACTAGTAGTCTGGTCTCTTCAATCCCACAAACCAACCAACCAATGTCTATGCCAGTCGGACTAACAGTTGAAAAAGTTTGAAAAATTATTATGAGTTACTAAAGCATTTCGAGTCTTACATGTATTGCACACTTGGAGATCATTAGGCATTGATCTCCCAGTTATTTTCAGTCATTACTATAAGACATATGCAAGGAAAAAACATAATTGAGTATGAAAAGTGATATTGTATGCTCCCATATATCTACCTAGCAAAATATAATGCAATAGTCCACTCTATCTTTACTGAGCACTCCTGTTTCATTTTCAAAGCAAAGGGACACAGCACTATTTCTTCTTGTGTTAGGTTTGCAGAGCACAGGTTCAATATTAACTATTGATGGAGACCGAATATTTTTCTTGTTTTATTTGTAAGCCTGTATACCTTTTGGAAAGAAAAAATACACATGTCCAGGATTCAAATTAGGAAATTATTTATAGTAGTTGAGTCAGTAGAAGTGAAAGAGGACTGCCACGTGTTGTCAACTTGTACATTATTTGCAAAAATAAAACTTTTCCTTATTTGTGTGTCCCATACCTTTTTTGCCTGGCTTGTTGCTAGTTATAAAACCATGTTTTCCTGTCTCCTTTGAGCTGTGTTCAGATTATTTGTCATTCTATTCATATTGAGAACCAGTCCATCATCAGGACTCCTACATGTGCAAAAATCACAAATTGGTCATGCTAGTGTAAGGCTCCTGATGCTGGGCTACTCCTAAAACAGTTGAAACATTTCCACACAGATTATAGCTGTTTTTAAAAATGTTGAGTCTCAAATATAGTGAGGATCATCCTAAACATGCATGATTTTTTTATTTAATGCTATATATACTGAAGAGCCGAAGAAACTGGTACACCTGCCTAATATCATGTAGGGCCCCTGAAATGCCACAACACATATGGCATGGACTCAAATAATGTGAATGTAGTGCTGGAGGGAGTTGACACCATTAATCCTGCAGGACTGTTCATAAATCTGTAAGTGTACAAGGGGACGGAGATCTCTTCTGAACAGCACATCACAAGGCAGCCCAGATGTGCTCAATAATGTTCATGTCTGGGGAGTTTGGTGGGCAGCGGAAGTGTTTAAATTCAGAAGAGTGTTCCTGGAGCCACTCTGTAACAATTCTGGAAATGTGGGGTATCACATTGTCCTGCTGGAATTGCCCAAGTCAGTTAGAATGCACAATGGACATGATTCAATGCAAGTGATCAGAGCTTACATACTGTCTGTCAGAGTCATATCTAGATGTATCGTGCAGTCATGAATGGTACAAAGTGGGCCTTCAGCTCTTAAAGCCCATATCAATGATGGTTCATGGTATGGTTTGCATGCAAACACTTTCTGATGGCCCAGCATTGAAATCTCCAGCAATTTGCAGAAGGGTTACACTTCTGTCACGTTGAGCAATTCTCTTTGGTCATTGTTGGTCCCGTTCTTGCAAGATCTTTTTCCAGCCATAGCAATGTCAGAGATTGGATGTTTCACCAGATTCCTGATATTCATCGTACACTTGTGAAATGGTCATACGGGAAATCCCCACTTCATAGCTACCTCGGAGATGCTGTGTTTCATCACTTGGTCACCGACTGTAACATCATGTTCAAATTCACTTAAGTCTTCAGCAGTAACTCATCTAACAACTGCTCCAGACACTTTTTGTCTTATATAGGCATTGCCAACTGCAGCACCATATTCTGCCTGTTTAGAGATCTCTGTGTTTGAATGTGCATGACTATACCAGTTTCTTTGGCGCTTTAGTGTATATAATCTGTTCTTTCAGGTATGTCCAGATTCAAGTCCCAATCTGGCAGAAAATTTCAATTTTCTCCATTGATTTATTTCAATGTCTACTAGTAGCCACTGTTGTGTGTTTCCTGCAATTTGAAAGTAATTCAAGTATGTCCAGCTTTGTTTTGATATTTAAAAGGACCAAGAGAAGCTTTACCATAAAGAGATCTGGATTTTGATAGGTACATGATGGGAGGTCTGCAGGAGACCAGCTTATTGGCCGTTTCTGTGGTGATACACCTCCTGGAGGTGGGCATCTGATTTCTACTCATAATGCCCTGTATTTATGGTTTCGCTCTGATGGCAGCGTGAACAGGGAGGGATTCTCATTAACATGGAATTCCGTGCAGCCTGGTAAGAAATATCTTTTTGCAGACATTTTTGTTGTATAGTTATATAGAATGCTGCAAAGTTATGCTTAGTACATAGTGCGAAATGCAATTGAAAATATAAAGAAATAGAGCCTTAAAAAATGTTTTACTACATTTAAGACACTTTGATGGTGAACATTCTGATCTTATACACTAGATACACCACTAGTTTTTAATTAAAAACTCATCATGTAACAAAAGAAGTAGTCCTAAAGAAATAATTTCAAATTTAAAAAAAAATTATTTTTTCAGGCAAGTATATTTTTGAGTGATAAATATTTTAGTGACAGCATATTCTGTCATAAGTACACCACAGGTTGCTGTTACAAAGAATACTGATTACAATCTTGTTTTCCTCACTAGCATTGTGCTTGTGACCATCACTACTGCTAACAAATTTAGCCAGATTATTATGACAGTTTTCAGTGGTACTATATATGGACTATGAAGATGTAATTAAAATTTCTTGGAATTGCCTATGAATTAACTTCTTGCATTTTTGCTGTAAATACTTGGTGTTTGACTCACTTTATAATTTTTCAATGTAAAACATGGGATGAAAAATGTAAAAAGCAGTTGCATACCAAGTTATTTGTTTCAGAGAGTAAAATGATGTGAAGTGGAGAAACTGTAGAAGTTCAGAAAGATGTTTCTTCAGTTTCAAATTTTCATCAGTATGTAAGCAAAAATGTGGAACATTAAGGTCGATTTACTGACCTTTCTTGACATTCTCCATTCTTTGTTTGTCCTTGGATTATTTCAGTTGCTGAGCAGAACTTAATATTCTGGTGCTCTCTCTCTCTCTCTCTCTCTCTCTCTCTCTCTCTCTCTCTCTCTCTCTCTTTTTCCACCTCCATAAAGTTAAGTGCTAGTCCATTCCAGGAGAAAAAGGTTTCAACATCTACATCTACATGGATGCTCTTCAAATCACGTATAAGTGCCTGGCAGAGGGATCATCGAACCACCTTCACAATTCTCTATTATTACAATCTTGTATAGCACATGGAAAGAATAAACACCTGTGTCTTTCTGTACGAGCTCTGATTTCCCTTATTTTATTGTGGTGATTGTTCCTCCGTATGTAGGTCAGTGTCAACAAAATATTTCTGCATTCGGAGGAGAAAGTTGGTGACTGGAATTTCAAGAGAAGATTCCCTTGCAACAAAAAATGCCTTTCTGTTAATGATGTCCAGCTCAAATCTTGTATCATTTCAGTGACTCTCCCATATTTCTCAGTAATACAAAACGTGCTGCCGTGTGTACTTTTTCGATGTGCTCCACAGGCCTATCTGGTTAGGATCCAACACTGCGCAGCGGTATTCTAAAAGAGGACAAACAAGCATGGTATAGGCCATCTCCGTAGTAGATCTGTTACATTTTCTAAGAGTCCTTCCAATAAAATGCAGTCTTTGGTTAGCCTTCCCACAACATTTCTTGTGTGTTCATTCCAATTTAAGTCGTTCGTGATTGTAATTACTAGGTATTTTGTTGAATTTATTACCTTTAGATTTGACTGATTTATCGTGTAACTGAAGTTTAATGAATTCCTTTTAGCACCCATGTGGATGACCTCACACTTTTCGCTATTTAGGGTACACTACATGCACCACTAGCTTTTAATTAAAAATTCATCATGTAGAAGTATTCCTAAAGAAATAATTTAGTCTGATATCTTTTCTAAATCATTTTGCAATTTGTTTTGATCTTCTGATGACTTTATTAGTTGATAAACGATAGCGTCATCTGCAAATAGCCTAAGACGGCTGCTCAGATTGACTCCCACACATTTATTTAGAAAAGGAACAGCAAACGGCCTATAACACTACCTTGGAGAATGCCAGAAATCACTTCTGGTTTACTTGATGACTTTCCATGAGTTACTACGAACAGTGACCTCTCTGATAGGAAATCACAAATCCAGTCACATAAATGAGACGATGTTCCATAAGCACACAATTTCACTTGTGTAGTACAGTGTCAAAAGCCTTCCGGAAATCCATAAATACAAAATTTATCTGAAATCCCTTGTCAATAGCACACCAAACTTCATGCAGATAAAGAACTAGTTTTATTTCACAAGATCGGTGTTTTCTAAAATCATGTTGACTGTGTGTAAACAGACTGTTTTCTTGAAGGTAATTCATAATCTTAAAACACAGTATATGTTCCAGAATCCTGCTGCATTTTGACATTAATGATATGGGCCTGTAATTTAGTGGATTACTCGTACTATCTTTCTTGAATATTGGTGTGACCTGTGCAACTTTCCAGTCTTTGGGTACAGATCTTTCATCGAGTGAACGGTTGTATATGGTTGTTAAGTATGGAGCTAATGCATCATTATACTCTGAAAGGAACCTAATTGGTATACAATCTGGACCAGACTTTTATAAAGTGATTTAAGTTTCTTCACTATTCCGAGGATATTTCCTTCTATGTTACTCATGTTGGCAGCTGTTCTGTATTCAAATTCTGAATTATTTACTTCATCTTCTTTCGTGAAGGCATTTCAAAAGCTGTGTTTAGTAACTCTGCTTTGGCAGCATTGTCTTCGATAGTATCTCCATTGCTATCATGCAGAGAAGGCATTGCTGGTTTCTTGCCGCTAACATACTTCACATACGAGGAGAATCTCTTTGGATTTTCTGCCAGGTTTCAAGACTGTTGTTTGTTAATTCATTTGGTATAAATCTCTCAATTGCTGCTGATACTATGTCTTTGAATTCAAGCCACATCTGGTCTACACTTATATTATTAACATGGGATGAGTGGAGATTGTCTCTCCGGAAGGCGTCTAGTGAATTTTTATCTGATATTTTGAAGAGGTATATTTCTCATTTATTTTTGGAAGATTTGGGGATTACAATATTCAGTCTCACTACGACAACCCTGTGTTCACTAATCCCTGTGTTGGTTGTGATGCTCGTTATTAACTCAGTATTATTTGTTGTTAAGAGGTCAAATGTGTTTTCACAACCGTTTACTATTCACGTGGGTTCATGAACTAACTGCTCAAAATAATATTCAGAAAATGCATTTAGCACAATTTCTGATGATGTTTTATGGTCACCTCCAGAATTAAACATGTATTTTCGCCAACATATTTAGGTTAAATTAAAGTCACCACCAATTATAATTGTATGAGTCGAGTACATGTTTGAAATCAAACTCAAGTTTTCCTTTAACCTTTCAGCAACTATATCATCTGAATTGGGGGTTTGTGAAAGGATCCAATTATTATTTTATTCCAGTTGTCAACAATGACCTCTGTCCGTATTAACTCACAGAAACTATCTACTTCAATTTTGTGACAAGATAAACTACTTCCAACAGCAACAAACACACCACCGCCGATTGTGTCTAGCTTATCCTTTCGGAACACCATTAGATTCTATGCAAAAATTTTGGCTACACTTATCTCCGACTGTAGCCAGCTTTCAGCACCTATAATGTTGTGAACATTAGTGCTTTCTATTAGTGCTTGGAGCTCTGGTACTTTCCCAACACAGCAATGACAGTTTACAGCTGTTATACCAATGGTTCCTTTATCTATGCTCTTGCTGTGTTCGGCCTGCACCCTTTGTGAATGAGACCTTATTGTGTTTTCCCAAGACCTTCTAACCTAAAAAGCAGCACAGTCCACACCACACAGCCCCTGCTACTCGTGTATCTGCCTCTTGCATATAGAGGACATCTGACCTATTCAGAGGAACCCGAAACCCAACCACCCTTTGGCGCAAGTTGAGGACTCTGCAGCCTACACGGTCGCAAAACCATCTGAGCCTCTGATTCAGAACCTGCACTCGGCAAACCAGTCCTGTTGACTATGCTGCAAATAGTCAGCTCTTCTTTCGTCTTGCAAGCAAGACTAGCAGCCTTTACCACATCTGTTAACCACTCAAAACTAGCGGGTCTCTTCTGATCCAAAGTGACACACATCATTGGTACCAACATGAGCAACCACCTGCAGCTGGCTGCACTCTATGCTCTTCATGGTATCCAGGAGGACCCTTTCTGACAAGAACAGTGTTGCCACTTTCTTTTGGTTAATAGGATTAATTATAATATTTGTATCATATACACTGATGAGCCAAAACGTTATGACCACTGCCCACCACGATACTGTATGTTGTCTGGTGGTGCGGAGGGCAAATGATGGGGTAAGAGAAGTATATGATCAGAGCAGAGACGGGTGGGGAATCATTCTAATGATGATAAGTGGCACAAATGTGGAAATCTACTGACTTAAGCAACTGTGACTGAAGCCAGATTGTTGTGGCCCATTGCCTGGGAGCAAGCATGTCAGTGCCTGGGAGCAACATGGTTGGCTGTGCACAACTTTCGTGAACAACTGCAGAAAGTGGTTGAAGAATGCCGAAACCATGATTAGGTGACTAGAAATTGGATGTCCATACCTCATCATAGAACATATGGATTGTAGGCTTACTTGCTCTCTAAAGCAGGATAGGTGGCGATCTGTAGCAGATCTGATAAAAGAGTACAGTGCTGGTGCAGGTACAAGTGTTTTGGAGGTTCCAGTTCTGTGTACAGAGTGGAACATGGTGTTCCACCGCAAAGGCCCCCTAGGTGTTTCCATGTTGACCCAACAACATTGTCAGTTATGATTACAGGGGGCATGGGATCATCAAGATTTCACTGCAGATCAGTGGGATCATGTCGATTGGTCAGATTAATCCTGTTTATTGTTGAAACAGGTTGATGGTCGTGTCCAGATATGCCATCATACAGGTGAACAGCTGCTCAAAATATGCAGTGCACCATGGACACAGGCTGGTGGGAGCAGTATTATGTTATGGGGGACACACACTTGGGCTTCCATAGGGTCTGCAGTAGTAATCGAAGGCAATATAAAAACTGTGGACTATATGAACATTATTAGGAGCCACCAGTAATCCCTTATGCTTGATGTCTTCCTCAACGGTAATGGCATCTTTCAGCAGGATAACTGTCCATGTCAAAAGGCCAGAATTGTGCTGCAATGATTTGATGAGCATGATAGTGAACCCATGTTGATGTGTTTGCCATCAAATTTGCCTTATCTGAATCCGATAAAACCTATCTGGGATGCTATTTGGTGCCAGCTCCATGCCCACAAACCAACCACCTGCAAATTTTGGGAAATGTGTGACCTGTGTGTAGGCATTTCGTGACACAAACCTCTAGAAACCTATCAAGTACTTGTTGAATCTGTGGCACACAGAATCACTGCTGAATTGCATTCTGGTGAACCAACATAATGTCATAATGTTAATAATGGTCATATGTTTTAGCTCATCAGTGTATGTTAGGATTAGTTATGATAGCTGTATCATCTTTATGCATAAAGTAATAAGTGTGCTTGCTGTTTGATAACGTGAATGGCATTCACATATATCAAGAACAAGATAAGACATTGGGAGACCACAGTAGTAATATCTACCCAATTACAAGCTGACTCTCCATTTCGTGTGCGCGCAAATGTGTGTGTGTGTGTGTGTGTGTGTGTGTGTGTGTGTGTGTGTGTGTCTGAGCATGCACATGCTACAAATCACTTCCTGTAACCTCTTGAATTACATCAAATTTACACTTTTATCTTTTCTCTTCACACTCTTCTGGAATGCAATGCATTGTAGGTGCAAGAATGGTCTGGAATACTGTAATATTCACTATGTGATCAAAAGTATCCCGACACCTGGCTGAAAATGACCTATAGTATTCAGCTCACAACTCTATGCCGGCCAGTCAATTACAGGGATGTTATTGTCATGTAACCACTCTGCCACGGGTTGTGTATTATGAACAGGTGCTCGATCATGTTGAAAGATGCAGTCGCCATCCTCGAATTGCTCTTCAACATTGGGAAGCAAGAAGGTGCTGAAAACATCAGCACAGGCCTGTGCTGCGATAATGCCATGCAAAACAAGAAGGGGTGCAAGCCCCTCCGTGAAAAACAAGACCACACCATAACACCACAGCTTCCGAATTTTACTGTTGGCACTACACACTCTAGCAGACGACGTTCACTGGGCATTCACCATACCCACACCCTGCCATCGGATTTCCACATTGTGTATCATGATTCGTCACTACACACAACGTTTTTCCACTTTTCAATCGTCCAATTTTTATGCTCCTTGCACCAAGCATTTATGATATGTGGCTTATGAGCAGCTGCTCAACCATGAAATCCAAGTTTTCTCACTTCCTGCCTAACTGTCATACTACTTGCAATGGATCCTGATGAAGTTTGGAATTACTGTGTGATGGTCTGTATAGATGTCTGCCTATTACACATTATGACCCTCTTCAACTGTTGGCAGTCTCTGTCAGTCAACAGATGAGGTCGGCCTGTACACTTTTGTGCTATGCCTGTCCTTTCACATTTCCATTTCACCATCACATCAGGAACAGTGGACCTAGGGATGTTTAGGAGTGTGGAAATCTGGCATACAGATGTATGACACAAGTGACACCCAATCACCTGACCATGTTCGAAGTCTGTGAGTTCCACAGAGCACCCAATTCTGCTCTCTCATGATGTCTAATGACAATTTAGGTCACTGATACGGAGTACCTGGCAGTAGGTGGCAGCAGAATGCACCTGATATGAACAATGTATTTTTTGGGGGTTTCTGGATACTTTTGACCACATAGTGTATACGAACAGAAATATTGTAATCTGTCAGGAACTATTCCCAGCAGTGGAGATGTAGTACATATTGAAAGATTCTGCTTGATTTTGCCACCTTTCCAAAGGCTCAGCATCAAGATTCCAGTGACCATTTTTGTAATATATTCAATTTATAACAAAATCCTATGGCTTCATGGTTAATACTCATGAATATATTCTACAGTCTGTTTAATTAAAAAATTGTGATATATTATCCCATTTTTAAAAAATACTTTCAGTGTCAATCGTGTTGGTCTGCAGACTTCTTTCGTATTGTTCTAATGATTACATCAGGAAGGCATCCACTCTTGTTTTCATCAAACACTGATTCCCAGTTCAGTGTTACACGACATCCATAGAAGTTATCTTACTTTTTTTATGGTATTTACCTTTGCTTCTCCCTTTGGATGAGCAGTGCTCAACAGTGGCTCTTTCAACCAGTAAGAAATCAGGTGCTACTTACTCACCACTGCAGTCACTTCTGAGAAGCACATCACACATAAACTCAACCAAACATTACTAGCAAAATAATTGAAAAACTGACTTCAAGGATCTTGTGAGTAGTTCACTTGTACTAAACAAGGGTTTCTCACACAGCTGTCAGGCAACACTTCACAAACTTCACTACTGGAAATAGAGCACTATGGAATATCTGATAATGCTGTTTATTAATTTTTTTCGTTTCAAAAAATCTGCTTCTTCTTTTGATGACCTGCAGTATCAGATTTCAAACTAAGTGTAAAAACACTGGCTTGGCATTTTATTGAATTTTAAGAGATCAACATCAAAAACAAATTCTTTACAATAGTCTTAGTACATTTTCTTTCCATTTAACATTTTATTGCCATCATACTGACTTTTTAGAGCCGCTTTTGTTCTTGCAATTGTATATTCTCGGTAGGAGGGCCACAATATCATTTCACTGTAAAGTGAAAGTGTTCTTGCCTATTTTATGTTTTACTTTATGTGTGAATTGTTTCTGAGATGGAAATGACACACCAGTCAGGCACTTCTCTAAATGAGGTTAGAGAGCCATTTAAAAGCCATGTCCATCTTGCTCATTTTTTGAGGTGTAGTTCACTGTACTGTTTCAAAACCTTGTGCTCCATGCATTACATTCTGTGAGGAGATCAACGCCATTGTTAGCTACATATTTTTGATCTTTATGTTACTGTGTAGGTATTGTGTTAATCCGTAATGTGAAGGGGTATTCGATCAGGAATGGAGAATGACTCAGTATAAATGTTACAAAAGATGTAAATGATGAATGTTACAATAATAAGAATAATATTAATAAAGGTTACTGAGGAACTTAATATTTCCCATTTACATCATAATGGGTCATCATGATTCAAGTTTATGTGATCATAAATCATACTGATTGTGAACACTTCAACACTATCTTAAAGATTGGCCTACAGTATTAATTACAGCTTTTGTATGAACATGATGACAACTGCTAGATTGTAGTTACATTTGCCAAAGAATTCATGTGAAGAGTAGAGGCCACTGTAGAAGCAATTCCATAGGTTATGTTTAAATACAGATGTACTATTCTTTACTCATGTAATATTGCTTGATGGACAACTGGAAATTTTAATACTAGCACACACCCTTCAGTACCAATGGTAGTTCCCCTAGTCTACAGTGGATATCTCCTTTCATTGTCTTCCTATAAACCTTGTTCACTCTACCTCATACACATTTCTTTTATATTTATTTTGTATTGAAATGAAACCAGAGTATATTTCTTTTGTATTAAGAGGAGTTGTTTGCACCAAATCACATGAGAGAATATGTGTATTGTGATTTTGTTGTTACAATTGCTAGTTGTTTGAAAAGGCTGTTTACTCTATGATGTACACCATAAATAAGTCTCACATTTTTATTTTACTTTGGATTTTTTTTTTCAAAATTTTAGTGTTGGCCCGTCATCATAACACACAGAATGAAAATAGCCAAAGTTGATTATGAGTAGCATTATCTCCAGGATGGGATTTCTTCTGGAAAATGTTGTTACTGATAATTGTATCTGTCTAGGGAATGGAGTGTTTTTAATTCAGCTTATTGTCTATGTGAACACCTGAAGTATGGAGTAGTTTGGTGTATTTGTTAGTTGCTATACATAATCATTACATTACATTTTTATTGGTCCTTTTGATCATTTGTTGTACAATATAAACAATATGATATTGGACAAGTGATTCTGATTTACAATACATGTTTTAAATCATACAATAATATTTACATTGATTTAGGTTTAATATTATCACAACTGAAGGCTCAGCTTCCATACATTGTATTTAACCTTGGCAATAAATTTTTATGTTTTGTGATATTCATCTATACTATAATCACATTTTTGCAATAAATATTTATGGGTGGCAGTTTTAAATTTTGAAGTGTCTTTTATAGTTTTAATGTTTGTAGGTAGCTTACTGTATAGTCTGTTTCCTGTTTGCAGTGGTCCATTCTGTTTTAGTGTTGTGTGCGCATGTTTAACATGTGTGTCCTGCTTTCTCCTTGTATTATACAGGTGGATACTCTGGTTGGTTGACATAAGATTATTGCTATTTTCTAAGATTCTCCTTACAAATATGATTACTTGTAAAATATACAGACATGGTAGTGGAAGGATATGTAGTTTCTTGAATAAGGGTTTGCATGAGCTTCTTAATGCAGCATTTTCTAGGGCTCTCACAATTCTCTTTTGGCAAATGAAACAACTTTCGCTAGCAGATGCGTTTCCCTAGAAGAGTATGCCATATCACAGTAAGGATTCTGCCTGGGTGAAGTATACATCTGTTAGTGTTTGTTTTGATGTGCAATCAGAAAGAATTTTGATAGTATAGAAAATGATATTTAATTTATTTGTAATGTATTTTGTGTGTTGGACCCATCTTAGATCTTCTTGGATCCATATCCCAAGAAATTTTGTAGAGCTTACATTTTTGATGGTTCTAGTAAACAACTCTATGTCTGGTGCTAGTGGACATTTATTTTGCACTGTGTGTATATGCTTTGTAACTTTTTTCTGTGTTTATTACTAAGTTGTTTCCAGAAAACCAGTCTGTAATGTGGGTGGTACAATTTTTAATCTCATGTAGTAATTTTTCTTTGGTCATTCCCTTTAATATCACATTTGTGTCATCCACAAATTTTATTTAATTATGGCATGGGGTAGTTGGTTCAAAGTCATTTACAAAGAGCAGAAACATAACTGGTCCTAGAATAGAGCCTTGTGGTACACGATACTTGATGCTCTGCCTTTCTGAGCAGTACGACTTTATCTTGTTCCCTTCTTGGATAATAAGCTCAACTTCTAGCTCTCTGTTTTGGAGATATAATTTTATCCATTCATATGCTGGACCCCTAATACCTACAGATTCACGTTTCTGAAGCAAGATGTTGTGATTGATGACATCAAATGCCTTGGAGAGGTCTTGAAATATGGCTGAGATATGTTCTTTATTGTCTATTGCATTTAAGGATTCATTTAGGAATGCAAAGATAGCTGTCTCAGTAGATTTAGATTTTCGAAATCCATGTTGAGTATTTGAGAAATAATTTTTTTTTTATGAAACTGATTAGTCTTTTATAAAAGATTTTTTCAATTATTTTGGAAAAACCAGATAATAGTAAGATTAGCCTGTAGTTTGATACTTCTGTTTTTATCCATTTCTTGAACAGAGGTTTTAATTTTGCTATCTTCAATTTTTCTGGGAACACCTCTTCTGATAGAGACCAGTTACAGATGTTGACAAGCGGCCTGGCTATGAGGGGAGCACATTTCTTCAAGATTTAGTCAGGGATATTGTCAGTACCAAAGCAGAATTTGGGCTTCAGTTCTTTCATTATATTAAGTATTTCCTTTTCATTAGTGGGGTATAGAAAAATATATTTGTTATTTATAGTACATCTGGATTGGTTTATTGGAGTACACTGTAAATTTTGACTTATAAGATGTTCAGCTATCTGTGTAAAGTAGGAATTAAATTTATTTGCAATTTTTGTAGGTTCAGTTATCACAGTTGAGTTCTCCATTAGGCAGTTAATGGTATGCAAGTCTATCTGTTCTGCTGCAGTTTCTTTCCTGACAATATTCCATACGGCTTTCATCTTATTGGTGAAAATTTTTTATGTATGTGTCATTTGCCATTATTTTTGCTTGTTTTACAACATTTTTGAATAGCTTTTTATAGCTTTTGTAATAAGAGTCAAAATCTGCTGATGTGAGTTGTTTGGACAATCTGTGCAGTAATTTTTTTTTTGTTTGAAGATACTAAAATCCCAAGAGTAAATCATTTATATTTTGTTTTCCATGTGTACGTTTTCCTCTGGATTGGAGGGAAGCACAGTTCAGAA
The DNA here is from genome assembly GCF_023897955.1 of Schistocerca gregaria. Taxonomy (NCBI): domain Eukaryota; kingdom Metazoa; phylum Arthropoda; class Insecta; order Orthoptera; family Acrididae; genus Schistocerca; species Schistocerca gregaria. Next base: position 255,741,436 of record NC_064927.1, read on the forward strand.
TAGTAGGAAAAATTGTTAATAAAGTTCTTATGTTTTCCACCTGTGTGTTCACAGTTAAAAATTTCTTCCCAACTTTCTTTGCTCAATAATGGAGAAAATGATTCATATTTTCATTTTCATTACTGTAGTTTCTACAGGTGGTTGTTAGGCAGGATTTAAGCTGCAGCTTGGTTTCCATACTAGTTTTTGAGCTGTGTGATCCCCAAAGCCTGTGTTTAGCTTTTCTATTGTATACTTCAATTTTACATTTACAAATATCTCATCATTCGTGGTATGTGAAGTCTTTGTGATATGAGTTGCTGTTTCTATGGTGGATTTCATGTTAAAGGTTTGCAAGAGATTCAGTAATTCATTATTTCGTTGGTGTCTTTTGCAAAGTCAATATTAAAATCCCCACATGGAATAACTCTTCTGTTTCTTTGTGTTAGTCTGTTAAGTGAATATTCCAAACTTTTTAGGAGAGTATTTATGTCACCAGTTGGAGCTCTGTATAAAGAAATAACAGCTAGTTTAATGTCTACTATCTCAATTCCTGATAGCTCTACATCTTTTTCCTTCACTACTTCAACAGGGAATTTTATATTTACAAAGTTTATATTATTTCTTATGAATATACAACTACCGTATTTACTCGAATCTAAGCCGCACTTGAATCTAAGCCGCACCTGAAATTTGAGACTCAGAATTCAAGGAGAGATAAAAGTTTTAGGCCGCACCTCCAAATCAAAACAAAGTTGGTCCATTGTAATATGAGACACAATTTAGGTCGAATGAATGACGATACAGCACAGTAGTTTGGTTCGAATCGTAAGTTTAACAGTTAAGCTTTACCAGGTAGCCATTGCTGTGCATCAGGTGCTCCCGTATTTATACGGTTACGCTTCCTTTTTCACATGCTTTGTATGGTTTGAATTGATTGCTTATTTTTCTTTGATCTGATGAGACCCGTTCTCTTTGTTATAGGTGTTTATGTCACTCTAAGCTGAAAATGCGTTGCTGTACTGTGTCATGCATTGTTTGTCGCATTCTGATAATGAGTGTTTACAACCTGTTTCCGCTTGCGGCATGGCTTTCTTTCGTGTGCGCTACCGCCGCTTACAATTAAAAAAAGAGAGAGAGGAAATCTCTCATTAGCGAAACAATGGCAAGAGAGTGCTATTTGTTGTTACTTACACTGCTGCTTTCTTTGATAATAATCAACAAGAACCAAATAATAGAGTGCGTATGATAGGAGATGTTCTGAATGAGAGTTTAACGAAAATTTTTCTCCGTTTGAAAACCTTTGCAGGTACCTCCTTAGTACATTACATTATGCACAGCAATTAGAATTATCTTAAATTTAAAAATCTAGTCAATTGCCGTGCTTCATTTCTGTCTGTATCACTATTAGGCATAAGAATAATATGAATATAAAAATGACATGATATGTATATTCTTCCGCGGTTGCTATTGTCTCACTCTAGTTTCGTAGTTCATTAGGCAGACAGGATTTAAATGTGATAGCAACAAACACAAAACAACACATGGCAAAATGTTTATATTCGTATTATTCTTGTGGTGAAGAGAATACTGCATGTGATTCACAATTCATAAAAGTTCCTATTAGCAAACATCTCTTATCACAGGTAGCAAAAAATTCAGAACGTAGAGTTGGCCATATTGACAAACTTCCTAAACAGACTTACTAGTCGGATTTTCGTAGTACATTGAAATGCTGATACATTCGAAGATGAACTATAAGGAATTTGTATTTACTTCGTTGGATAATGTGTGAAATTGCCGCGTTCGAAACTCGAGGCAGAGAAAAAAGCTCATCTTCCACATTTTTTTTACCATAACAGAGGTTTTGGCACTGATTATAATTCTAGAGATTTTGTCGACATTTCTGTCAGTTCCTATTAGATTTCTCGTGTTGTTGATGATTTCTTCTTCACTGCAGTTTCGTAGACAGTTCATTCCAACGTGAATAAATACACCTTAGGGATTTCTATCACATATCTTAGTATGGCTTGCTGCTGATATTAGGACACTGCTAAAATTGTTTTGTAACTGCTTAGTCCTGATTCCAGGGCAAACGTCTATTTTATAGTTAAAATGGAACTATGATGTTTTTTAACATGGAGTCGCCTATTATTAAAAACTCATTATCATTTGCTGCTAGAGGATAAATGTAAGGATGTAGAAGCTTATCTCACTAGGCGTAAGATAGATACTGCCTACAGGAAAATTAAAGAGACCTTTGGAGAGAAGAGAACCACTTGTATGAATATCAAGAGCTCAGATGGCAACCCAGTTCTAAGCAAAGAAGGGAAGGCAGAAAGGTGGGAGTATATAGAGGGTTTATACAAGGGCGATGTACTTGAGGACAAATGGAAGAGGATGTAGATGAAGACGAAATGGGAAATAAGATACTGCGTGAAGAGTTTGATAGAGCACTGAAAGATCTGAGTCAAAACGAGGCCCCGGGAGTAGACAACATTCCATTAGAACTACTGACAGCCTTGGGAGAGCCAGTCATGACAAAACTCTACCAGCTGGTGAGCAAAATGTATGAGACAGTCGAAATACCCACAGACTTCAAGAAGAATATAATAATTCCAATCCCAAAGAAAGCAGGTGCTGACAGATGTGAAAATTACCAAACTATCAGTTTAATAAGTCACAGATGCAAAATACTAACGCAAATTCTTTACAGATGAATGGAAAAACTGGTAGATGCGGACCTCGGGGAGGATCAGTTTGGATTCCGTAGAAATGTTGGAACACGTGGGGCAATACTGACCTTACGACGTATCTTAGAAGAAAGATTAAGAAAAGGCAAACCTACATTTCTAGCATTTGTAGACTTGGAGAAAGCTTTTGACAATGTTGACTGGAATACTCTCTCTCAAATTCTGAAGGTGGCAGGGGTAAAATACAGGGAGCGAAAGGCTATTTACAATTTGTACAGAAACCAGATGGCAGTCATAAGAGTCGAGGGGCATGAAGGGGAAGCAGTGGTTGGGAAAGGAGTGAGGCAGGTTTGTAGCCTCTCCCCGATATTATTTAATCTGTATATTGAGCAAACAGTAAAGGAAACAAAAGAAAAATTCGGAGTAGGTATTAAAATTCATGGAGATGAAGTAAAAACTTTGAGGTTCGCCGATGACATTGTAATTCTGTCAGAGACAGCAAAGGACCTGGAAGAGCAGTTGAACGGAATGGACAATGTCTTCAAAGGAGGATATAAGATGAACATCAACAAAAGCAAAACTAGGATAATGGAACGTAGTCAAATTAAATCGGGTGATGCTGAGGGAATTAGATTAGGAAATGAGACACTTAAAGTAGTAAACGAGTTTTGCTATTTGGGGAGCAAAATAACATGATGGTCGAAGTAGAGATGATATAAAATGTAGACTGGCAATGGCAAGGAAAACGTTTCTGAAGAAGAGAAATTTGTTAACATTGAGTATAGATTTAAGTGCCAGGAAGTCCTATCTGAAAGCATTTGTATGGAGTGTAGCCATGTATGGAAGTGAAACATGGACGATAAATAGTTTGGACAAGAAGAGAATAGAAGCTTTCGAAATGTGGTGCAACAGAAGAATGCTGAAGATAAGGTGGATAGATCACGTAACTAATGAGGAGGTATTGAATAGGATTGGGGAGAAGAGAAGTTTGTGGCAGAACTTGACTAGAAGAAGGGATCGGTTGGTAGGACATGTTTTGAGTCAACAAGGGATCCCAAATTTAGCATTGGAGGGCAGTGTGGAGGGTAAAAATCGTAGAGGGAGACCAAGAGATGAATACACTAAGCAGATTCAGAAGGATGTAGGTTGCAGTAGGTACTGGGAGATGAAGAGGCTTGCACAGGACAGAGTAGCATGGAGAGCTGCATCAAACCAGCCTCAGGACTGAAGACCACAACAACAATATCATTTGCAGTACTCAGAGGATGTTTCGTTTCATTTTCGGCATTTGTATCACTTGTCCACTTATATTTGTTTTTGTTTTTTCTATCTAAAGCATTTTCTACTGTAATGACAATTGAGTTGTTTTGACAATGTGTATCACTCCGCGAGTGTGAGGATTTGGGCCTATTTTCTTCTATGACTTTAGTTGTTTTACCATTAAGATCGCACCTCTTTTCATTTTTGTCATTTTTAGCATTTGTCCACTTATATTTATTTTTGTTTTTTTGTGTCTAAACAAGTTTGTACTGAGATTGGAACTGAGTCATTTTGTTCATATGTATCACTCTGCAGGTGTGAGGATTTGGTCCTATTTTCTTCTAATTCTTCAGTTTTTTTACAAACACAATCTTTTGTCTTTTCAGCACATTATTTTCTTCCTGTAGCAATGACAATTCTGCTTTTAATGAGTTTATATAGTTTTGCAGGATATGAATAATTTCATCTTTTGTACTTACGGCAGAAGTCAGTCGCAACTGTTCATCACTTAAACACTCAGAGCATGTCCACTGTATATCCTCACTTACAAATTTTAGACACACTTTGGCGCATTTCTAATGCAGCCAGAAGTTACATGCTTTGCACCGAATTCCTTTTGCTACTCGTTTATTACACTTCCTACATGAGGAACTACTTAATTTTGACTGCTTCTGGAGCTTTATGGCATGACACAATCCTACTGTCGCCATATTTCTTACCGTCTTAATATCATGTGGATTATTGTGATTTTTGCAGAATTGAATGAAACTAGTATTATTTGCAGTTATGAAGAATGAGTAAACAGTGAACCACACTGTAACATCTTAGAGTATGTGATCTGCATCACACTTTAAGTCAATAATGGAATACTGTATGTCACTATGCTTGCAGAAAAGACAAAGAACTATAAACCCATTGCCCTCCTCGCCACAATTTACAAGATACTCACTAAAATTAACTAAAAGTGCATACAAAAAACCCATTCAATCAGGTAAAGGATTTTGCAAGTAGGTATAGGAAAACTGACCATTAGCAAACTGTGAATACAATTGTAGTACATTTCGTGATAGGAATGAATTTTCATTTTGTGAACAATTCATAAATTTTAAGAATGCTTGTGACACAGATTCTACATGAACAGTCCATGAGAAATAAAGCATTTATTCAACTTATGTTAGTATCTAAAGAATATACAGAATGTAACAAAAAGGTACGACCTGACTTTTAGGACACATAACTCACACGTAGAAGAAGGCAGTATGTAGTGCGGTCTTGTGTATGGAAACACAGTATTTATGATGTAAATAAAATAGAAAGAAACTTCCACATGGGAAAAACATACTAAAAACAAAGATTCCAAGACTTACCAAGCGGGAAAGCGCCGGAAGACAGGCACATGAACAAAACACACAAACACACACACAGAATTACGAGCTTTCGCAACTGGCAGTTGCTTCGTCAGGAAAGAGGGAAGGAGAGGGAAAAATGAAAGGATGTGGGTTTTAAGGGAGAGGGTAAGGAGTCATTCCAATCCCGGGAGCGGAAAGACTTCCCTTAGGGGAAAAAAGGGAGAGGTGTACACTCGCGCACACACACACACACACACACACACACACACACACATACATCCATCCGCCCGGGCGGATGGATGTGTGTGTGTGTGTGTGTGTGTGTGTGTGTGTGTGTGTGTGTGTGTGTGTGTGTGTGTGTGTGTGTGTGCGAGTGTACACCTGTCCTTTTTTTCCCCTAAGGGAAGTCTTTCCGCTCCCGGGATTGGAATGACTCCTTACCCTCTCCCTTAAAACCCACATCCTTTCATTTTTCCCTCTCCTTCCCTCTTTCCTGACGAAGCAACTGCCAGTTGCGAAAGCTCGTAATTCTGTGTGTGTGTTTGTGTGTTTTGTTCATGTGCCTGTCTGCCGGCGCTTTCCCGCTTGGTAAGTCTTGGAATCTTTGTTTTTAGTATGAAACACAGTATTTCTCTGTTATAAGTAATTCTTTACATTTCTTCATTGTCAGTTAACTGTGGGAAGGAACAGATGAACCTGTTTCTTGCATGAGAAGCTCAAAATGTCTACCTGGTTACATGATGTTTTAGGTTGTGTTTCACCAAAGGTAAACCCAAGTCATTACTTATGCTGATATGTGACCCATGTAGATGTAAATGTCAATGACGTTGCATTACATACACATAGCATCAAGTATTTAAGTGATCACTGTGGACTTGGTGGGAACATTGCAGTTTGCTGGTGTTAATCATGACTTGATTTCTACTAAAGTTTAATTGCTGTATAACATAAAATACAGTACTGGTCTTTCTGTACACTGTTTGTACTAGGAGAGGTTACCAGAATGAAGATGACAAACTGGAGTACATTTCAAGCAATTTATCTTAGGGATCATGGGATGCTTCAGTCTGCTACTTGCAGTTAGGGGAAGTGTGGGTGGACAAGGACTCTATAACTGGGGGACACAATTCGTCACACATTTGATGACAACCTTACTGCCACTCTAAGATAAATAGCTGCAGCAAGTAATATTGTGTATAGTAATAATGTGTACAAGCATTATAAGCATATAATTTTTGTGTGTGGTTACATGCATGACTCATTTAACAATGTGTGAACCCATAGTTTAGTGCAGCTGTGCTTTACATGGATGAGGCATCATTTACATGGGACCAGATAGTAAATTTTCACAATCAAACTGTATGGGCTGATTTGAAGTCTCGTGCTGCTGTTAAGGTGCATTACCATCAAAAACTTTATTTATACACAGTATTTCAGAAGTGATGCACAACATTCAGGGATATTCCAGGAATGATCATTCGAAACAAAAATGTCAAGTAAACATGCCTTTGAAATACATACCTTAACAGCTATGAGCAACTCTTGATCTTTGATTCTGTCAGACAAACCTCCTCTACTGCAAGCTCTTTGCTTTCCATATTTTGGGAAGTGGTAGTATGGATCAGAATGAGAAAAAAATGTATAGTAAACACGCACTCTAAATAGCATACCTTAAGAGCTATGAGCCCTTGTTCATCTTTGCTACTTTGAAACACAACTCTAACTGGAGAAGCAATGCTCATAACATTTAAGGTATGCATTTTAGATCCCATGTTTACCAGAAATTTTTTCTTGTTTCGGGCCATACTACCACTTTACAAAATATGGAAAGCAAAGAGCGTGCAGTAGAAGATTTTTGTTTCACAGAATCAAAGATCGAGAATTGCTCATGGCTCTCAAGGTATGTGTTTTAGAGCCCATGTTTACTGGGCGTTTTTGTTTCGAATGATCATTCTTGTCATATCTCTGAATATTGAACATCACTTCTGAAATGCCCTGTATGTTTTGGCTTTCATTTTTTGTAACATGACCTCATATTCTTTTGTTACTCACTTTCACTGCATTAATTAATATTGCTTTCTTAGAGAGTGACATATCTGATTTCCTCAAGTGTGGCTTTATATATGAGATAAGTGTATACTCTACAGAATGTAGCTTCTCATCATTTCAGTGTTAATGCCCTTTGGTTTGTAAATAACAATTTCTGAGACATGTGAGTAGGAGGAGATGCACAAATTACTGAGCTTCACTTTCTTCAAACTGAAACCAAATAGTTTCTTTATTTATTATGAGTGTTTGAAAGCTCTTGTGTCCAAACTGTGGTGCAAGATGTAGAGAATCTTATTGCCTTTTACTGTGGTAGGCTGCAAAGCAGAACGATACATATTACTCCAGCAGTACATAAGAACATCTGGGATTCAGTGACATGGGAGTCGATGCATCTATCAATGCCAATGGAGGTCATTCTAAACATTTAATGTAAAAAAAAAAAAAAAAAAAAAAAAATCATGTGGTGGGTTTGGTATGTTCTCTCTCCTTGTGTTTCCCACAGTTAATGTTCTACTAAGAATCGTAGAAAATAAGCTGTAATGTGGAAATGAAGTTTCTCTGGATGCATCTTCATATAACATACTTCTTTTATGTGTCAGAAATGAGCTCTGAAGTTTGACCGTGACTTTCTTGTTATTTGCAGACTATTTCAGTGCAACAGTTTACATTAAGCTTAATGAGGGTAGTGAGGAATTGAAGATTGAAAGAGGAGTCAGGCAAGGAGATCGAGATTGAACTGCTTGCCTCTGTTCCACACAAATTTCAACAACAAATGTAGGAACTCCCACAGTAAGGATACTAAGAAAGAAATATAATAAGATGAAACAAAAATAATACATGTTAACAGTGACAGCATAGAAACAGTGTCTAGAACATTTGAAGACAGTGCCAATAAAAATTATAATAGAAGAGTAAATATACTGTGGAGTACTTTTGGTATACTAAATAGTGTTTTTTTTAAAAAAAACATAATTTACAATCAGCGTAATTACCAATTTCAACATGGGGCAGTGAGACAATAATGAAGACCATTAATAAATGGAAGAATTGCTCAGTAAGTGATGGAGAGATACATTTGAAGAACTACTAGAATGGACAGAAAAAAAACCAAATGGGCATGAGACAGATTGGACTGGAGGACATAATTATGAGTGTGATAAAAAAATTATGTGGATGTGGTTGGGACAAGTTGCCAAGTGAATGGATGATATATGGACCAAGAAAGTTGTCCACGGGATATGAAAATGTCAAAATGACAATCTAATGGGAGATGGGTTGGTGACAAATAGAAGACACACAGGAGCAGCATGGATGCAGATAGCTGAAGACCATAATGCACGGGAAAATCTAGAGTAGGCCTTTGCCATCAGTGTGATGAATGCCTGATGATTATTATGCTGACATTATATTTAAGAAATAACACAGGGCTAATAACAGATCTCATATGTTTCTGTGATGAATTGTGCCCCATTGAGAAGCCACCATATCTTGTGAAGTGCTGTTCAGCACCAAAACCAATCTCCTGCTATTTGCCTTTGAGGTATAATATTAACAATTAACCTTCTGATACCAAGACTCTGTATTGGTGGCGTTTCTCTTAAGAGTCTTTGGTGATCAACATAAGATATGTTTGACTGGCCCCAAAGACACTAGTTGACTGTAAGATTACTAAGCATGTTTAACAAATGTTGTGGATATTGTTTGCCACAAAATTATATAATATATTTCCATTTGGTTAACATTTTATTCTTAGTGATTCATATGTTTGTGCATTTGAACTTACTTTATGAAGATAACTTTTCATGTTACTGTGAAACCTTCCATTTTCCAGAGTGTGGTGGAATTATTATAGCACAATCGCATGGCAGTCTGCAGTCTCCGGGCTCACCGGGGAACTACCCACAGAACAGAGACTGTGCCTGGATTATCAGGGCTCCTCGTAGTAAACGAATCCAGTTTCATTTCTTCTCACTTCGAATGGAGAATCACACCACCTGCTCTTTCGATTTTCTCAGGGTACTGTTTTAAATTAATTGTTGTTATTAGAATTATAATAAAGGGAACACCTCCGTGAAATATGTATAGTGGACGCAGTAAAACACACACACACACACACACACAAACACACACACACACATGTATACACACAAACACACACACACACACACACACACACACACACACACACACACAATCACACACATATACACCTATACAACTGTGTTGTCCTAGCCAACTACAGTGTGCCATCAGTACAGTTCAGCTAGGATGAGGGATTGTTCTCAATCCAATAGAGTTAGAGTGATGGCTGGTATATTGTAGCCATGCAGGTATATGTGTGTTAATGTATGTATATTTTCTTACCTTTGAAGAAGGATTTATCAGTAAGCTCAGCAATATGTTGAATTTAATTTATGTGCTTCTAAACAGCTCAATGCCTCAACTGTATGGTTGTTTGGTTGTTACCTTTACTCCCTCAGTTTCTTATATTTTAAAATTATCTATTTCTTTTACTATGAGAGGAGCTTACACACACACACACACACACACACACACACATGATGTATTATTAGAATAATGAATTGCTTCTTTTGTCTATCTACATTTATGTGTACATTGTAATAGGATAGATAAAGCTACTAATCCCTGAGCGGCAGCAGAGGAAAACATATATAATGGTTAAGTAGATATGCAACCTTTTGGAGCCAGTGGCTCCTTGTATTAGCAGAACGTTTGAAGGGGATGGAAGAGGGATGAAGGAAAAGGACTGGTGAGGTTTAAGAAGTAGGGAGAGTTTGAGAAAGTCGCCCAGAACCTCGGATCAGGGGAGACTTACCAGACTACTGGACAGTATGAGAAGGAAAGACAGATCATTGGGAACAGCACTGATCAAGTTTTGAAAACCTGAGAGCTTAAAGTGGGAGATAGGGTGATTAGCAAGACAGAGATTATTGACAAAACATCCTGCTAGAATTTATAACAGGGGAAAGCTAAGTGCATTTTTCATGTAGAGGTGGAGGGTTGGAAAAGTAGACAAGTCAGAAAATAAAATCTGTAGGAAATGAAAGGAGTAGTTACTGAGAACAATAACTGAGACCAAATAATTTAAGGTAAATTAAGGCCTGCTGGGCGATGAGAAACAAGGGCATGTTGTAATGCCAGTTCCCACCTGCAGAGTTCTGAGAAAGTGTTTTAGACCATGTTATGAAAAAGGGTATTGTGTATTGGTAGTATATACTATATCTATGTCTGTTCATCCTGCTGATGTCTTGGTGGTAATCATACCAATATGAAAGGCTGAATGTTTACATAAAAGATTGCACATGACATGTCATTTTACAGGTGGCTCTCCCTTTGTTAGTGTATATGTTGTCAGTTATAGGCCTGGATAAGTGTTGGTAGGAGGGTACATATGGCAGGTCTAGCAGTGGGTACGGTCACAGGGACAGGAGTCATAGGGTAGGGAAATGGGTGCAGAAGGAGTGTAGGGTCTGACTAGAATGTTTTGGAGATTGAGAAATAGAGGACCACCCAATAGCTATACTAGATGTGGTGGGCAAAATGTTGGACAGAATGGATCTCATTAAAGGACAGGATTTCCAGCATAATACTGAATGACAAATGTTCTAAGTTGTTTTTTGAAGGGATCGTCAGAACAAGGATTGAATATGATGGCCTGAAAAATCTGCGTTTTTACTAGGATTGTGGGGTAATTATTTCCAATGAAGGCTGGGGTGAGAATGGTGGTGTATTGCTCTTAAGAGCCTCAAATGCCAAGCCTGTATGGGAGGGAACATTTGACATGGAAAGAACAACAACTATCACAATGTAAGTAATATTGTGTGTTAGTATGTTTAACGTGAACAGAAGGGTGTAGCTGAGCCTTACTGAGGATTAGGTCAGCATCAAGAAAAGTATCATGGGATTCGGAATAGGAAAACTGAAGTTTAATTGAGAGAATGTATTTAAAGATTCCAAAAATTTTTCATTGCAATAATTCCCACAACCAACAGTTGTAGTTAAGTCAGTAAGTATATCCACCAGTGCGATTTCAGAGGTACTTAGCAACCGATGGGCACATAAAGATGAATGACAGTGTTGCTAGCTTTCAAATGAATCCTCCTGTAGCGTTACCACATACACACATACACCCTTGCCACTACACAATTCCAAGGGACTACATTTAGCTAGCTCTGCAACTTATCTGCGGTCAGAGACTGTGGTGGGTGAACTGAGGGAAGAAGACAGGCATGCAACTCAAGGGAGGGTGGCGAGGGGGGGGGGGGAGCTGACTGTTGGGATGGAGTGATAGGAGATGTCCAGGATATATATGAAGGAGGGATAGATGGTAGATGCATGGGAACTTACTTTGTCAAAGTTGTGTACAGCACACGGTGATGTGTTGGACTGAACTGGAATGGTCAGATAAAACAGAGGAGGAGGGAGACTGTTGATAGAAGGGTATGGGTGAGTGAAGCTGGGGTAATGGGGGCAGGGGTGAATGTGAGTGCAGAGCAGGGGCAAGTGGAGATGGAGGCCATCCTTTGATCATGTGGCAACAGCCTTGCCGCAGTGGGTACACTGATTCCCGTCAGGTTACCAAAGTTAATTGCTGTTGGGTGTGGCTGGCATTTGGATGGGTGACCATCCAGGCCGCAATGCCCTGTTGCCATTTTTCAGGGTGTACTCATCCTCGTGATGCCAATTGACGAGCTACTCGACCAAATAATAGCCGCTCCAGTCAGAGAAAACCATCAGAGTGACCGGAAGAGCAGTGTGCTGACCACACACCCCTCCTATACACATCTTCAGTGAGGATGACACAGTGGTTGGATGGTCCACTGAAGATGGAGTGCCTTTTTTTTATTTTTTTTTTATTTTTTTTTTTTTTTTTTTTTTTTTAAATCACATAATCCTCCTGGCATTAATATGTGAGAGCTGTGGATTGTAATTCATGTAATATAATATTTTTCTTTTGTCCTACCCTTGTTATATTGTTTTAATGGTATTAAGAAAAATGTTCTAGTGGCATTGTCAATAGTAATTGGTAACTTAGATTCTGATCCTGAGTTGCTGATGTAAAGAGACATGCAGATGTATTTTACGTCATGAAATATAAACAAAACACTTCATTGGGTTAGTGTATGTATCTGTGATGTGAATGTTAAATGGAAGCTATTCAATCCCTGAAATTTGTACCTCTCATATTATGTATTTTAATTTTCTTTCTACATAGTATAAAAAGTGACAATTTTGGAGAATTTTAAAGTGTGTTCTTTCACATTTAGTTCTATGATGGACTTTCTGAACGTGATCCAATATTTGCTGAATTCTGCAATTCATCAGAACCAGAGCCTCTAATGTCACCAGGAAGCACTGTTATGATTCACTTTCATTCAGATAATGAAAGCAGCGACACAGGTTTCCAGATTGCATACTCCACAGTTCCAGGTATGTATCTACTTACACACATATTTTAGAATAATGTAATCACCATGCATCTATGAGTGTGAATCAATGAAAATTTTTATTAAAGTGTATGACAATTTATTACATACATAATTTCTTATAGTTATATTTCCAACCTGATTGCCATAAACTATTTTAGAATCAGCTAATGCTAGACAAAAATCTACGACCTCATTAAAAGTGTAAACACTTGTCTCCTCAAACAATAGTTGTAAATTTTCACAAAATTAAACTTATTGAATTAATGATATTAGGCCCGTGTCTTCTTACCAAAAACAAACCTTTGGAGACAAGAGCAGCAGTATTATGGAAGGCATACAATTACTGTATAAATACTTCTCTCATGCCTCAAAATCTTTATGCAAATCAGTTCAAATAATATGAGTTTATAACACTTGCAATTTCTGTATTTTCATTCAAAAATGTTTTGATTATTAAAAAAAAGTTGTGACATGTCAAAATATACATTAGAAACATGAATCAGTTGATACAAAACGCATTAACGATTAACCATCATTAAAATGTCATCAACTATTTGTGCCCACTTATGCCACATTTGATATTTTGAAGTTAATAAGAAAGGTACTGCTCTAAAAAACTGTTACCCTTTGAGTTATATTAGGTATACTCCATTCACCATAAGAATAAACCTTATGTAAACATTATGCCGTGAATTCCTCCACATTTTTTAGAACTTCATTTGATTTCATTTCACGTGCAGTGGAAGCCAAGCTGTCTTGAGTACAGACAAGTACAATATTGAGGACATGTTTTATGCAGTGCAGGGAACTGGATTAGGAAATGAGACATTTGAAGTAGTAGATGAGTTTTGCTATTTGGCCAGCAAAATAACAGATGATGACCAAAGTAGAAAGAATATAAAATATTAGACTGGCAATGGCAAGAAAAGTGTTTCTGAAGAGGAGGAATTTGTTATCATCAAATATAGATTTAAGTGTTAGGAAGTCTTTTCTGAAGGTATTTGTCCGGAGTGTAGCCATATATGGAAGTGAAACATGGACAGTAGACAGTTTAGACAAAAATAGAATAGAATCTTTTGAAATGTGGTGCTACGGAAGAATGATGAAGATTAGGTGGGCCACTCATGTAACAGATGAGGAGGTACTGGTTAGAATTGGGGAGACAAGGCACTTGTGGCATCTTTATTGTATTTAGTATTGGAGGGAAGTGTGGGTGGTAAAATGATAGAGGGGGACCTGGAGGTGAATAAGGTAAGCAGCTTAGAGAACAGTTTCCTTAAGACCAAATGAGGAAGCTGGCGCAGAAGAGAAAACGTGAATCAAAAATCTGTTTATCAATTTGTTATGCAAAAAGTAAAATCTTTGTTGAGAAACTAAGTTGAGAGTTTTGTAGCTTTGCTTCATATAAATAAAACTCCCCCCTCCCAAAGGCACTTCTGATGACTTTAAATTTGCATTGTACAATCCAGTTGGAGCAACCAGCACCTCCTGTTATGTTGTGCTATGTGATAGAGATATATGTTGGTATCATATCACTGTCAACCTAATGTAGTTGTGGTCTTCAGTCCTGAGATTGGTTTGATGCAGCTCTCCATGCAACCCTATCCTGTACAAGTTTCTTCATCTCCCAGTACCTACTGTAACCTACATCCTTCTGAATCTGCTTAGTGTATTCATCTCTTGGTCTCCGTCTGCGATTTTTACCCTCCACGCTGCCCTCCAATGCTAAATTTGTGATCCCTTGATGCCTCAGAACATGTCCTACAAACCGGTCCCTTATTCTCGTCAAGCTGTGCCACAAACTCCTCTTCTCCCCAATTCTATTTAATACCTCCTCATTAGTTATGTGATCTACCCATCTAATCTTCAGCATTTTTCTGTTGCACCACATTTCAAAAGCTTCTATTCTCCTCCTGTCCGAACCATTTATCGTCCATGTTTCACTTCCATACATGGCTACAATCCATACAAATACTTTCAGAAATTACTTCCTGATACTTATATCTATACTCGATGTTAACAAATTTCTCTTCTTCAGAAACGCTTTCCTTGCCATTGCCTGTGTACATTTTATATCCTCTCTACTTCAACCATCATCAGTTATTTTGCTGCCAAAATAGCAAAACTCCTTTACTACTTTAAGTGTCTCATTTCCTAATCTGATACCCACAGCATCACCCGACTTAATTCAACTACATTCCATTATCCTTGTTTTGCTTTTGTTGATGTTCATCATATATCCTCCTTTCAAGTCACTGTCCATTCCGTTCAACTGCTTTTCCAAGTCCTTTGCTGTCTCTGACAGAATTACAATGTCATTGGTGAACCTCAAAGTTTTATTTCTTTTCCATGGATTTTAATACCCACTCTGAATTTTTCTTTTGTTTCCTTTACTGCTTGCTCAATATACAGATTAAATAACATTGTGGAGAGGCTACAACCCTGTCTCACTCCCTTCCCAACCACTGCTTCCCTTTCATGCCCCTCGACTCTTATAACTGCCATCTGGTTCCTGTACAAATTGTAAATAGCCTTTCGCTCCCTGTATTTTACCCCTGCCACCTTTAGAATTTGGAAGAGAGTATTCCAGTCAACATTGTCAAAAGCTTTCTCTAAGTCTACAAATGCTAGAAACGTAGGTTTGACTTTCCTTAATCTTTCTTCTAAGATAAATCGTAAGGTCAGTATTGCCTCATGTGTTCCAATATTTCTACGGAATCCAGACTGATCTTTCCCGATGTCGGCTTCTACCAGTTTTTCCATTCGTCTGTAAAGAATTCATGTTAGTATTTTGCAGCTGTGACTTATTAAACTGATAGTTCGGTAATTTTCACATCTGTCAACACCTGCTTTCTTTGGGATTGGAATTATTATATTCTTCATGAAGTCTGAGGGTATTTCGCCTGTCTCATACATTTTGCTCACCAGATGGTAGAGTTTTGTCAGAACTGGCTCTCCCAAGGCTGTCAATAGTTCCAATGGAATGTTATCTACTCCCTGGGCCTTGTTTCGACTCAGGTCTTTCAGTGCTCTATCAAACTCTTCACGCAGTATCATATCTCCCATTTCATCTTCATCTACATCTACCATTTCTATAATATTGTCCTCAAGTACATCGCCCTTGTATAGACCCTCTATATACTCCTTCCATCTTTCTGCTTTCCCTTCTTTGGTTAGAACTGGGTTTCCACCTGAGCTCTTGATATTCATACAAGTGGTTCTCTTTTCTCCAAAGATCTCTTTAATTTTCCTGTAGGCAGTATCTATCTTACCCCTAGCGAGATAAGCCTCAACATCTTTACATTTGTCCTTTAGCCATCCCTGCTTAGCCATTTTGCACTTCCTGTCGATCTCATTTTTGAGTCGTTTGTATTCCTTTTTGCCTGCTTCATTTACTGTATTTTTATATTTTCTCCTTTCATTAATTAAATTCAATATTTCTTCTGTTACCCAAGGATTTCTACTAGCCCTCGTCTTTTACCCACTTGATCCTCTGCTGCCTTCACTATTTCATTCCTCAAAGCTACCCATTCTTCTTCTACTGTATTTCTTTCCCCCATTCCTGTCAATTGTTCCCGTATGCTCTCCCTGAATTCTGTACAACCTCTGTTTCTTTCAGTTTATCCAGGTCCCATCTCCTTAAATTCCCACCTAATATGAACCAGTTAATTCACTTCAGCTCCTTTTGGATGCACTTCAGAAATGTGGGTTGCTTCTGTTTGCATCGCAAGTTGCATTGCCCATCATATCATATCACCTCAATAAGAACTGAGCCTTACATTAAATGGGTGCAGTTTATTTCTTATTAGTAGCTAAATGATTGCTTGACTACTTTCACATTTTTCAAACAAAACAGTTATACCCAGTTTATGGTGCATTACTACTTGAAAGAAGCCTGTCCTTTTCCTTCTGTACATAAATGACCCAGATCTAAGCACTGACTTTCAAATAAATACCTAGTTTGCAGATGCCAGTAGCATCTTTCTTATAGGAAAACCCCATGAAAACTATAAGTAAATATAAATAAAGTTACAGACCAGCTAAATGACTGGTTTGAAGTAAGCAAACTCATAATAAATACTTTAAAAATAACTTTTATAAGCATCTGTTTAAAAGGAGAAAGGAGGCAGAGAGCAGGAGGGAAGGTAGGGGAAGGCTGTTTGGTAACTGAGAAGAGACGCAGCAGGTGTATGGGACAGGAATGTGGCAATGGAACTGGTAAGAATGTTCTGGGCTCAGGCCGGAGGGTTTATGTGTAGCCACACTGTAATAAGTTGCTGTGCTCCCACCAAAAAAATTTCTGCTCTTCTTGACCGGAATCTCCAATCAATTGCCCACAGCATAGCCACCTTTCCTAAAGGCATTAACCTCTTCCTTCACTGATTCCCAAACATCCCCTTCACATTACTGCTACTAGTCACTGTTGATGCCACCTTCTTTTACATGGAAGTAACTCATTCCCATGGCTTTGCTGTTACCAAATACTACTTATCCAATTGTCCTTCCAACTATAAACCAGCCATCTCATTCCTTATACGTCTAACTAACGACGTACTTGCACATAAATATGTTTCCTATGAAAGGAAGATTTGCAAACAGATCCACAGAAAGGCCTTGGTTACCTGCATGTCTCCCTTTTGTGCAAACTTGTTCAAAGGAAAGCTTCCTAATCACCTAAAATTTATGGTATGTTCATGCTGTAAGCTCAGGGCTTGTCCTTATTCCTCAACATCTCTCCTGTCCACTTTATATGCTTCCCACCCCCTGAGTCAAATGTACACATTCTTGGATGTGGGTCTCCACCCACCTGATAGCTCCATCCAAACCTCACTCTGCAACAAGCTGATTAACCATCAACATTACCTGGTTTTTAATAGCTGCCATGTCTACTATTCCAA
This sequence comes from Schistocerca gregaria, assembly GCF_023897955.1. Classification (NCBI taxonomy): domain Eukaryota; kingdom Metazoa; phylum Arthropoda; class Insecta; order Orthoptera; family Acrididae; genus Schistocerca; species Schistocerca gregaria. The sequence continues at coordinate 255,759,114 of NC_064927.1, forward strand.
AAAGAAAATCCTATGTAGTCTTGTCACCTGTGGATGACACATTTGCAACGAGGAGAAGTGTCTTCCCCAGTATGCTGAAGGTCTTACTAAGGCCTTTACAAACACACTCCATCTCCCAACTTTTTCCACACACACATTTCCTGTGGCATATCCTCACAAATCCTCCTTAGCCCAAACTGAAGATCCAGGTGCAGAGGAGCAACCCCATCATCACCCAAAATTGTCCCAAACTTGAAGAACTGAATCCTTTGCCATGTCTTTGAGATTATCATTTAGTTATTGACTTTGCATCTAACAGTTTTTAAATTCCACCAGGACTGCCTGTTATAATATTACTTTCTATTTTTGCTTAATTATTTATTATTGTCATACCTTCCTTATTTAATAATTGTTGCATTTAAGGGATGTCTGGTTGTGGTGGACTGTTTACGGATGCTGAGAAAACAATTACATCACCCAACTATCCACAGCAGTATCCTCGTAATATTGACTGTGAGTGGACAATACGTCTACCTCCAGGAGAAAGACTAAGCATTGAATTTACTGACTTTGAACTGGAAGATTCAAGAAGCTGTATATTTGACTTCGTGGAGGTAAATTTTCTATATGATGTATTTATTCATCCTGTTAATAATTTTTTGTATGAGGCATGCAATTGGTGATGTCCAAAAGGTATACCATAGTATCAGACAAGTAAGATGCAAAGATTGACGACATGAGGTGATGATAATTTAGAGTGCATGAAATTGACAAGTTTTTAAAATGTACGTTCAGTAATAGTTATTAAAATATTGTAATTTTGTGTCTCACTAACGATGTGCAGAACAATTTAGTACCAGGTTGGCACAATTAAAGATTTATTGCAGATGACAATTTGCCACAGTCACACACACACACACACACACACACACACACACACACACACACACACACACACACAATACATGCCCACCATAGTTAGAGTTGGTATAAATACAAAAAACAAATTCACGGTAGTGCATATTTCATTTACAAATGTCATTCATGCAATCAGTTTCATATTTCTTTGCACTCATATGTGGACCAAAAATTCAGATACAGTGTAAAAGACACTTAAGAAAGATTTCAGTTTCTTGTTAAACAAAGGGAGAGATGTCATGTTTTCTGTTTCTGTGGGCAGGATGTTGTATTCATGTTCTGTCTTGTACCATTGTATGGAAATTCACATTATTGCTGAATTTATCATAGTTATTTTTAACAAACTTAAATATTTCCAATATGTAAAGGCACATCAGGTAAAATAATTGTTTTTTTTGAAAAGAGATCCACAGCTGTCTATAGGTTTTGATATGTGCATTACTTTTGTAAATCTCTTCTGTGTAAGGAGAATCATATTGGGATCAATTTTCTTGGTTTTTAAATGAAATTTTAGGAAACTGTTTTTTTGTGTTGATCATCAGGTTATTTTTGTCAAACCAATCACACAGCTTGGCTGTTATTTCATTTATTGCCTCTTAGAGTTCAATATTGTTTCACTTATTGCCTCTTGAACTTCAAGATTGTTTCTGCTATGAAGGAGGATCCAATCATCTGCAGATAGTGTACTATTTGTGGCACTAATGTCCAGTGGTAAGTTGTTTTTGTGTAGTAGGAACAGGATTGATCGAAGTATTGAAGCTTGGTGCACACTTCATGTATATCCTGTCACAAGTGGGGCACTTTGGGGTTCTTCTGTGGGAGGTTCTGGGTTTGAGGGCATGAGGAAGTGGCTCTGGTAATTTGGTACAGAAGGCAAATGTCTGCTTGTGTCTGTATATGTGTGGATAGGTATGTGTGTGTGTGTGCGAGTGTATACCTGTCCTTTTTCCCCCCTAAGGTAAGTCTTTCTGCTCCCGGGATTGGAATGACTCCTTGCCCTCTCCCTTAAAACCCACATCCTTTCATTTTTCCCTCTCCTTCCCTCTTTCCTGACGAAGCAACCGCCGGTTGGGAGAGCTCAAAATTTTGTGTGTGTGTTTTTTTTTATTGTGCCTATCTACTGGCGCTTTCCCGCTTGGTAAGTCATGGAATCTTTGTTTTTAATATATTTGTCCCATATGGAATGTTTCTTTCTATTTTATTTACATCATTAATTAGATCCTAAATGTTATATTTTTCAGTTGTGATCTACTTTTGTTTTGTCACATTTATGTGTGATTATTAGAATATTAATTATGTGTTAGAGATATGGGGTTGGCTTATTGAAAATTTTGAGTAAATTCATATCAGTGATACATAATTAAGAGCAGAAGACAATCCTAGATTGTATGTACAATGTAAATTGATTATCATCAAAGATATACATTTAATAATAAACTATATCTCTGACACAACTCAATATTACAACAGTCAAGCACTAGTATGACAAAATAAAAGTACATCATAATTGGTAAATAATGTTTAGGATCTTAGAACATAAGTAACAGTTATATACAAAATGAAAAAGATATGAAAGCAATGTTTTTGATGTATTTCTGGAAGTTTCCAACACATTATTACCAATGTATAGGTCTGTTTCTTTTCCCTATATTACTTTTCCTCACCTCTCTTAAAGACTGGAATAACTTTTACCATGTACAATCAGAAAATGTACAGACGGTTGTAATTAAAGTGCAGCTGCTCACAGAGGTCCAGTGTTGGCTGTGAGTATTGTATGCTAGTGAAACTTAGTAGATATTGTAATGCGCTAATGTGGAACTGAGTTACCCTGGAAAAATATGGTTAAAATTCTGGCCATCAGTTGCAAATCTAGTATTGTGAATGCAAGACAGATGTACATAAATGTTTCCATGCTTAATGAACTAGGAATGGGCCGTGGGTAGAAAATGTCAAGCCAGTGAGAAAGGCATAACATTAATTTTATTATCAACTGCCACTTATACAATTTGTTGAGTATGAGCACCAGAGGTGTCACTGAGATGCTGCAGGTGGAGACTGAACATGTCTCTGATAAATGCATTCTTTTACTGTACCCTAGAGCCAAAAGTCACATGGATTCAAATTAGGTGATCTTGCAGGCCATGCATTTGGAAACCTCTGGAGATAACACATTTGCGGAAGGTTGCATTAAGCAGACCTTTCACAGGGTGAGCAATATGCGGTGTTGCCCCATCTTGCATGAAAACAATGGTTTCCAGAGAGTTGCGCTCTTCCAGAGCAGAAATCACATGCTGTAGAACGAGATCCTGATAATGTGCAGACATCATGGTACACTTGACAGGCTTTCTGGGTGTTTTCTCTTAAAAGAAAAATGGACAGAGAATAGCAGTGCTTGTGAATCCAAATCACACTCCACACAGTCACATACAGGAAGTGCAGTTATTCCTCATATACAACATGCAGTTTAACAGTACCCCAAATTTGGCAGTTGTGTGTATTCATTGTATGTTCCTGTAGTGTAAAATATGGCTTGTCACTCCATATAAAATTTCCTGACCACATGTCATCAACTTTAATTATTTCCAGAATCCAAAGAACAAATTCAGAAAATTGGTGCAGATCATGAGGTTCCAGGTGCTGCACTGTCTGGATCTTATCAGATGTTGTTGTTGTTGTTGTTGTTGTTGTTGTTGTGGTCGTCAGTCCTGAGACTGGTTTGATGCAGCTCTCCATGCTACTCTATCCTGTGCAAGCCTCTTCATCTCCAAGTAACTACTGCAACCTACATCCTTCTGAATCTGCTTAGTGTGTCAACTCTTGGTTTTCTCTCTATGATTTTTACCCTCCGTGCTGCCCTCCAATACTAAATTGGTGATCCCTTGATGCCTCAGAACATGTCCTACCAACCAATCCCTTCTTCTAGTCAGGCTGTGCTTCAAACTTCTCTTCTCCCCAGTCCTATTCAATACCTCCTCATTAGTTATGTGATCTACCCATCTAATCTTCAGCATTCTTCTGTAGCACCACATTTCAAAAGCTTCTATTCTCTTCTTGTCCAATCTATTTATCATCCATGTTTCACTTCCATAATGGCTACACTCCATACAAATACTTTGAGAAACTACTTCCTGACACTTAAATCTATACTCGATGTTAACAAATTTCTCTTCTTCAGAAACGCTTTTCTTGCCATTGCCAGTCTACATTTTATATCCTCTCTACTTCGACAATCATCAGTTATTTTGCTTCCCAAATAGCAAAACTCCATTACTACTTTAAGTGTCTCATTTCCTAATCTAATTCCCTCAGCATCACCCAACTTAATTCGACTACATTACATTATCCTCGTTTTGCTTTTGTTGACGTTCATCATATGTCCTCCTTTCAAGACACTGTCCATTCTGTTCAACTGCTCTTCCAGGTCCTTTGCTGTCTCTGACAGAATTACAATGTTATCGGTGAACCTCATAGTTTTCATTTCTTTTCCATGGATTTTAATACCTACTCTGAATTTTTCTTTTGTTTCCTTCACTGCTTGCTCAATATACAGATTGAATAACATTGTGGAGAGGCTACAACCCTGTCTCACTCCCTTCCCAACCACTGCTTTCCTTTCGTGTCCCTCGACTCTTATAACTGCCACCTGGTTTCTGTACAAATTGTAAATAGCCTTTTGCTCCCTATCAATGTAAAATTGGCCACAAAATTTTCTGTACTGTTGGCCTTCGGATGGACAGTTCTCATGGCACTGCACTAGCACTAGAACTACCCGAGGCATGTGCTGCGTATTCAATTACAGCAACAGCATCCGAGCTCACCAGTGTTTTGAATTTCATTATCATCTTCTTTAAACGACTTGATGACATCGGGCCTCTCCTCAGGCCCTCCAGTCAGTCATACTCTCTCAGTGCATGACTGTAATTACTGCTGTTCACAATAAACAGTTTTACTAAACGTGCATGGTCTCTCTTCTCGACAGTCATTCTATTCACTCTCATTATGGCTTGTCAGATGACACCATGGATGTTAGACCATCGTACAAGCAGTGTGCAACATTCGGTGGCCAAAATTGGAAATAATTTTTTTTTTCAGTATAAATCAATTCCACATTAACGAATCAGAATATCTACCAAGTTTTGCTACCATGTGATAATGACAGCCCACACTCGCTCTACATGAGTAGCTGCATTTTAATTATAACCACCTGGTACCTGTCATCAAAGATGAATTTTACACATTAGAACATGTGACAGCTGCTTTACTGATGCAGTTCTTTGTGACTCAGTCAGACATATCATCAGTTACAGATAGTTTTTAGACTCTTTGTTCTGAATATAATATCATCAGCAATAATATACAAAAGAACATAGAAGTTATGTAATATTTTATTTCACTTTGCATACTAGGTAAGGGTTTCTTTATGCCTTGTAGTAAGTTATTTACAAAATTTGCATAGTGATTATTAAATATATTGGGAACTTCTTGTTGCTCATTGATTTTAGAGGTTTTAAATAAGAGTCTTGTTTTTGTATTCAGGAGGCAGTTGATTTGTTCCACATGTTGTTACGACAATCCATATTGCCTGTGCTTTGTTTTAAGATGTAGCAACATAATTGTCATTATCCATACTTTTGACATGCGCAATACCTTTCTTGTGGAGTTTGACATATTGCTAACATTGCCCTACCTCTCTTGTGGCAGGTGGGGGGGAACATTGGAAGATTTGTTATTTGTAAAGTAATTTATGAGAAATCTTTTTGTGTCACAGTTGTTTACTCTATTTAACCCTCAACCAGGCATGCCATTTTTCATATCTGAGCTAGCATTGGGCATACTTTGTAAACATGTAAAGAACAGCTAGATGTCTTTATATTTTCAAGGTAAACACTATACTCAAAATCACAGCTTAATGTTACTTTAATTAAATGAAGATAAAATGGGCATACACTGTATGAGCTAAAGCCCTGTTTATTTAAAAAATTATGAAATGAACTTTCATTATCTTTCATTGTACCACTCTGTTGCCATGAACAAGCGTTACCCCACAGTAACAACCCACTCGAAGCATTAACACTAGGAGGACAGGCATTAATGAACCAAGTGGAAGGACGGCTACCAGTCAGTTTGACCAGTGATGTTTATCTTTTTTTTCAGTTTAACTTTTTAAGTATAGTGTCTATAAATGTTGCTAGTGTACTTTACTCACCCCACTGATGTGTTATGCTTATATTTTTCTATAGAAAGTATAATTAACTAATGAAAAAACAAGAATCGGAGTAAAGAATAAAGCATAAATACAATATTCACAGAAATTAAATTATTTACTAAACTTACAAACACAAATAAACACATAATTATAAAATACCTTATTTTATCTCTATGACATGTTCCCAGGCGAAGCTGTTGGGATCTGATGCACAGATCCCAGCCAACTGCAAATTTCTTTACAAATTATCTCAAAGACAACTGCCTCATCATGGGATTGTGCTGCTAGCTTGTAATATTGGACATTTTCATCCATGGATCGTAAATTTTTTCTCGCATAGCTCACTGTTTATTTTGCATTGTGGGGTGACAAAAGTCGTGGGATACTTCCTAATATCACGTCGAACCTCCTTTTGTCCAGAGTAGTGCAGAAATTTGATGTGGCATGAAGTCATTGGAAGTCCCCTGAAGAAATATTGGGCTGTGCTGCTTTAAAGGCATACCTAATTGTGAAAGTGTTGCTGCTGCAGGATGTTGTGCATGAACTCACTTAATGATTATCTCCCATAATGGGATTCATATCAAATGGGATTCATATGAGACGATGTGGACAGCCAAATATTTGCTCATCTACTACTTTAAGTGCCTCATTTCCTAGTCTAATTCCCTCAGAATCACATGATTTAATTCTACTACATTCCATTATCCTTGTTTTGCTTTCGTTGATGTTCATCTTATATCCTCTTTTCAAGACACTGTCCATTCCATTCAGCTGCTCTTCCAAGTCATGCCTCAAAGTTTTTAGTTCTTCTCCCTGAACTTTAAATCATACTCCATTTTTTTCTTGTATTTGCTTTACTCCTTGCTCAATATAGAGATTGAATAACTACCTCCCCTGTTGTTCCTATTGACTCTTATAACTGCCATCTGGTTTCTGTACAAATTGTAAATAGTCTTTTGCTCCTTGTGTTTTATCCATGCGTCCTTTAGAATTTGAAAGAAAGTATTCCAGTCAACATTATCGAAAGCTTTTTCTAAGTCCTTGTTATTAATTTTGTTAACACTAAGCTTGCACAGTCAGGTAGGAATGTACATTACTTTAATAAAGTGTGACTGTATATACTAAAATTACTGAATAAGTTCTTTCTAGTACCATGTAATACTTGATCAGTTTTGTTGGTTGTTTTTTTTCTCTCCTGGATATTGTGGGTAATAGGTAGAACTTATATATTGTAGAGGTATTCTTGGTGGAAACACTTTTTACTTATGAAATAAAGATTAAGCTTTATAAAAACCACATACCCAATCCACAGGTATGAGAAATCATTTATTCTTTCAGTATATATGTAGATAGGCTTTGGATGCATGGTAACCCATTATTTTCATTAAATGTGTGTGTGAAGGTTCAGTTAGAAAATCAAATTCAGTTATTTTTCAAAGAACATTGATTCATATAAATGTTGGCTTGTTGTCATGATTTTGAGCCCCTCTTACATAGTTTAGGTATTTTAATTTTTGAAATTTTATGTGCACCAGTGCATATATTATCTAAATAAGATTCACAAGAGGGAGAGGTAGGAAGAGATGGGTAAGGGTTGAGGGAAGAGTAGTGTGGGAGAAAAGAATCAAAGTTATATGTTTATTGTCTGTGTTGTGTTTGAATGTTGCAGCTGAGAGATGGAAATTCAGAGGAATCTCCACTGATTGGTCGCTACTGTGGAGTGTATGGCCCACCTACCTTTTTGTCAAACAACAACAAACTCTACCTTCGTTTCCGGACAGACATGTCAATAACCAGAAAAGGCTTTAGCATGAAATATCATGCTGGTGAGTGATACCAGTTAATGTCTGTTAATGAAATTATAAACTATTATGCAGATTAAATAATATTATCATTGCTGCAGTTTGCTGTCTTCTTGTGAATACATAAAGCTATTTCATTATATTTGTGTCCTTCACTATTATCTTCAGTGCTTAACTTTGATCATTTTCAAGTATATTGGTTAAAACTTCTGGAATGTGCAAATATTAGATAGCATTGCAGAGAATTTTACACCAATAACACTTACGTAGAGTCACTCTGTAGTATCACACTATTTCCCACAGAATGCCAAACAACTTGTGCAGGTTTTTCTTTATAACCTCGCATATGGTTATTATTTTAGAGAAACTTTGCATTGTTAGCTGCTCCAAGCAGAAGATGTGCTGCACAGTCTTTGTCATACCAGTAGGAGATAGATGTTACATTATCAGCTAAGTAAAACAATCTGTGCACTTTGCATGTTTATTTATATACAAAAGGTGACGTATAAATTTATGTTTTGGAGTGAGATCAGTATTGCCATATACAGGGTGAAGAAAAATCCAAAATGATCTTCCCAAAGCTTGGCTTCTACCAGTTTTTCCATTCGTCTGTAAAGAATTTGTGTTAGTATTTTTCAGCTGTGACTTATTAATCTGATAGTCTGGTAATTTTCACACCTGTCAACACTTACTTCTTTGGTAATGGAATTATTATATTTTTCTTGAAGCCTGAGGGTAATTCGCCTGTCTCATAAATCTTGCTCACCACATGGTAGAGTCTTGTCATGGCTGGCTCTCCCAAGGCTATCAGTAGTTCTAATGGAATGTTATGTACTCCCAGGACCTAGTTCCAACTTAGGTCTTTCAGTGCTCTCTCAAATTCTTCATGCAGTATTGTATCTCCCATTTCATCTTCATCTACGTCCTCTTCTCTTTCCATAACACTGCCCTCAAGTACATCGCCGTTGTATAGTCCATCTATAAACTCGATCCACCTATCTGCTTTCCCTTCTTTGCTTAGAACTGGTTTTCCATCTGAGCTCTTGATATTCATACATTTGGTTCTCTTTTTGCGAAAAGTCTCTTTAATTTTCCTTTAGGCGGTATCTATTTTACCCCTAGTGATATATGCCTCTACATTCTTACACTTGTCGTCTAGCCGTCCCTGCTTAGTCATTTTGCATTTCCTCATTTTTGAGACATTTGTACTCCATTTGCCTGCTTCATTTACTCTATTTTCTTCTTTCATCAATTAAATTGAGTATCTCTTCTGTTTTCCAAGAATTTCTACTAGCCTTTGTCATTTTATCTATTGATGCTCTGCTGTCTTCACTATTTCATCTCTCATTCTTCATCTCCCATTCTTCTTCTACTGTATTTCTTTTCCCTGTTCTTGTCAGTCGTTCCCTAATGCTCTCTCTGAAACTCTCTACAACCTCTGGTTCTTTCAGTTTGTCCATGTCCCTTTTCCTAAAATTCCCACCTTTTTGCAGTGTTTTCAATTTATTCTATAGTTCATAACCAATAAATTGTGGTCAGAGTCCACCTCTGTCCTTGGAAATGTCTTACAATTTAAAACCTGGTTCCTAACTCTCTGTCTTACCATTATATACTCCGTCTGAAACCTTCCAGTCGTCTGAAACCTTCCAGTGTCTCCAGCCTCTTCCATGTATACAACCTTCTTTCATGATTCTTAAACCAAGTGTTAGCTGTGATTAAGTTATGTTCTGTGCAAAATAGTACCAGGTGTCTTCCTCTTTCATTCCTTACCCCCATTCCATATTCACCTACTACTTTTCCTTCTCTTCCTTTCCCACTGTCAAATTCCATTCCCCCATGACTATTAAATTTTCGTCTCTCTTCACTATCTGAATAATTGCTTTTATTGTATTATACATGTCTTCAATCTCTTCATTATCTGCTGAGCTGGTTTGAATATAAACTTGTGCTACTGTGATTCTTAAACCTACTCTTGCAATACCCCTATTTGATTTTGTATTTATAACCCTGTGTTCACCTGACCGGAAGTCTTGTTCCTCCTGCCACTGAACTTCACTAATTCCCACTATATCTAACTCATAATGATGTCCTCCTGAAGAGTCCCCACCCAGAGATTTGAATGGGTGACTATGTTACCTTTGGAATATTTTACCCAAGAGGATACCATCATAATTTAACCATACAGTAAAGCTCCATGCCCCTGGGAAAAATTATGGCTATAGTTCCCCCTTGCTTTCAACCATTAGCAGTATCAGCTCAGCTAGGCCGTTTTTGTTAAAGTTACAATCATCCAGACTTTTGCCACTACAACTAGAGAAAATTCTGCTGCCCTTGTTCAGGAACCACACATTTCTCTGGTCTCTCAGCAGATAACCCTCAGTTGTGGTTGCGCCTATGGTTCGGTTATCTGTATCGTTGGGGCACACAATCTTCCCGACCAACAGCAAGTTCCATGATTCGTGGGGGAGGGGGTTAACTGGAGTAGTAGGGCATTTAAACCATTAGAAAAATTATTTGTAAACACATATTTTTTCCATTACATATATTTTTAAACAAAAATTGTATTCACATCAATGTGCCGATTTATTTTCTTCTTCACTGTTTGTTTCACAGGAAACAGAAAAGTTGTATTTATGGGTTATTGGCTTATGGTTAGCAAGAACAGTAAACAAGGCTCAATATCATTGAGATGTAGAGGATATATGGATAGTGAGGGGGCGGGGGGGGGGGGGGGGGGAGGGGGAATGGACATAGTAAGGGGCAAGAAGGAAATGGACAGGGAGAGGGTGAGGGAAAGATGGGTAGAAGAGGAGATGGACAGAGAGAGAGAGGGAGAAGGCAATGGACAGAGAGAGGGGGAGAATGAGAAGATGGATAGAGGAAAGAGTGAGAAGGAGATTGGGATATATATCCAATTTCCATGTATATTTAGCAATTGTGATTGCTTCAATAGTTGTTATATAAAAGCAGTTGCTTGCTGTTATGTTGTGTAATTCAGTAAAAAGAAATTGTACCTTATGATTGTGTTTTTCATAAAATCACAAAAAATGTTCTCCATGTCTGCATTTTGCTTACAGTTTGTGGTGGTACAATAACTGCTCCATCTGGACAAATACATTCTCCACTGTATCCAAATGTATACCCCAACAGCAAACACTGCATATGGCAAATCGAGCAGCCACTTGGAAAAGCCATTGAACTTAATTTTGTTGATTTTGATTTGGAATCTCTCTTCTTCAGGAGATTACATTCAGTGTGTCCATATGATGCGTTAGAGGTAAGTGTCAGAATTTTTCCAGTATTTTGGTAGATATTTTGGCAATGAGACTGTACATGAAGTTCAGTTTGAATGTTTTGAAAATGACTGGATTTTAATCAGTTGTCAGAGTTACAGAAAATACACTCAGTATTTATGTAGTTTAATGTGTTATTATGTATTTCAGTGACATGTGATTCTTATAAACTGTCAGTCCTATAATTTCCTGCTGAAATATTTTTCTCAGCTACTCAATTCTAGCATTTAGGGATTTACTTCCTAGGCAGTGATAGGTCATTGGTTCAACGAACTCAAGCATGAGAGAAATTGCATTGAAGATTAGCGATGTTCTGACAATATAGCAACATCCATTAACAAAGAAGATGAATTCCATGTTTAGAGAATGACTAAAGATGGAAGTTGCCGCACCAACCAATAAACCTGGATTCTTTTGACAACTATCAATAAGATTTTGTGTTTGAGTATTTTTCTCAGTTAACAGATGCCAAGCCGACCAGCTACAAAAAAAAAAAAAAAAAAAAAAAAAAAAAAAAAAAAAAAAAAAAAAAAAAAAAAAAACTAATCAGATATTTGAATTGTATTGAAATATGCTTGATAGTTTTAATTCTGACAGCTGTAAATAAATATTTGTCATCGTAACATGCAGAGAAATTTAACTGAACTATTTTGGTCCATAGGTGAAAGATAGACATTTTGATCTATGTTGATGATCCCTTAAAAAAAAAAAAAGTCTATGTGAACTGTCTAAGGTGCACTTGTATGTGACTGTCTTCCATCATGATAACTCACCTGTGGGACACTTCCATTTTTTACATAAATATACGAGGGTTGCCTAGAAGGTAATGCACTGCATTTTTTTTCTCAGCCAGAAACAATGCTACGAATGTGAAATGTTTCGTTTGTCTTATTTGAAGTCTCCTGAGTGAGCTCGTCAAGTTTTCATCACTTCTGACGGATAGCATAGCTGCAGGACACTTTCAAATTGTCATCTGTAGTCATGTACGTTACAAGCTATGTGCCATCATTTCTGCAAAGAAAGCAACTGTGGGGAATATTCATGAAGTTCTTGGAGCATCTGCTGTCAACAGAAGTACAATTAGTTGCTGGTCACAGACAGTGAGGTCATCAGAAGGCAGTTTGGTGGAGCTCCAAGATTTGCAGTGATTGGGGAGTTCATCCATGGCTGCCACACATGACATGTTGCAGGGAGCTGATGTTGCCATTCATGAGGACAAACGCATTATGACTTGGCAGTTGGTGCTGCATCTGTCAATCACCAAAGTAAATGTGGATGCAAATTATCTGGACTCTTGGATGTTCAAAAGTGTGTGCAAGATGGGTCCTAATGACGGATCGTAAAGTGCACAGAAAAAATGTTTGTCATGATTTTTTGCAATGTTTTGAAGCTGAGTGGGAGGCCTTTTCATTGTGGATTGTGACAGGTGATGAAACCTGGTTTACCGTTTTGAGCCCAAAACAAAAGGACAGTCGATGGAATGGAGTATTTCCCACTCCCCACAGAAGAAAAAGTTCAAAGCAACTGCTTCTGCCGGTAAGGTCATAATTACCGTGCTCTGGGACTGTGAAGGTGTGATTCTCATTGATATGATGCCAAGAGGCAGTGCCATTAATTCAGAAGCATTTGTCAACATGGTAACAAAACTTAAGACATGCTTCTGGTGCCTTCGGCTCCACAGCAGGAGATGTTCTGTTGCAACACAATAATGCTCAGCCCCACACAAGTCTGACGACTGCTGAACACATCGCAAAACAGGTTTGCGCAGTGTTACCCCAACCACCCACAGCCCTGACCTAGCCCCCTCAGACTTCCACTTGTTTGGGCCATTAAATGTTGCCATTCGTGGAAGACATTTTGAGGATGATGAGTGGATGATTCACACAATGAAGCAGTGGCTCCACCATCAGGACAAATATTGGTACTGACAGGGCATACACACTCTTGTTTCACACTTGAGGAAGGCCATAGAATGGGATGGAGATTACGTGAAAAAATTTCACACATGCTTTCGTGAATGTAATTCTTATTATGTTCAATGAAGAATTATTGTTGAAGAAAAAAGAAATGTGGTGCATTACTTTCTGGGCAACCCTTGTATATTATATATCTGGAATCAAATTTTGTCAAAAATAATTATCTTCAAATTTATTGACAAATTTGTATTGATATTTTAATTAGTTAATAGCAATTAAAAATTGTTTTTGAGATGAAACAAATTACCTTTATTGAGATATTTTGATTTCATACTTCAACTGCAGTAGTCCAGTTGCTTCAATATGCTTTTGAAAGAAAGTGTCATAAAAGTAAGTTGAGCATTGCTCATGAATCAGATCTCATGAGATAAGTTCATGGATGCTATCCCCCACAAAACCCATTATGCCACTGTGAGCTGTAAATGGTTGTGACTTCCAACAAATGTTACTAATGTTGGGGACAATTTCTAAATGGTAAGAAAGAAGGGAGAAGATGAAACCTAGTGCCAGCACATAGCCTGCTCCTGTCAAATAGCACCAAATGCATCGTTCGGCTTAATTCCACATTCAGCAGACAGATATAAATAAACTGTGTTACATGCACTAGCTTTATATTATACTGTGGATGGTTTGAATATAATCCAGGACGTTGACATGAAGTCTGTTCATCAGGAACATTAGGTCACTAGCTCACTTCTCTTTACTAGTCACAATATTGTTGATGAAAATATTTTCCACTATGTTAGCAAGATTTGAACCTGCTACCTCATAGTTGTACATTATTGCAGAGGTGTCTGCTAGCACTTTTGACCATGAATGTAGGTTCCTGTGTCCACATGACTGCACAGATGTAGCCTCACAGGAGATCTTACTCTTTCCAGAGCAAAATAAATCATGTACAATAATGTTTTGACAAGTGAATGAGACTCTCACTTTCAAACATTTCTACACAATCTCACCAAAATGACAACTCATGAGCTTTGAGAGAAAGGCTTATTGGATACAACTGAGGAAGAGTAGTTTTAGAATATGTGCAGGTAAATTTTAGAAACATCAGAGAGTAACAATACTTTGTAACCATGGTGTTAACAATTAGATGAAGGAAGCTCTGTTTACATAAATAAGTTAAATAAAAACTTATAGTTAGTAGGTAAAGTAAGAAGCTAAATGAGCTGTTAGTTTTATCTATTACCACTTTCTGTCCAAAAATCCCAGTTAGACATAGTGAGAGTTTTCCATGTTTTTAATTTGTTTTGCAAGGGAAATAACTAAGGAATCCAATGGCTTTGGGTATTTGAGTTCCTTTAGTGGGGCTAGGGTCCTTCAGTAGAGGAAGTGCCACTAGAAAAACATCAGACAATGTCTGGTCTGCATATTAGGAGCAGAATAGTGTTTCTTCCTCATATCACTGAGTACATTGTCTGGGGTGATGAGCTGATTGGTAATTCCCTTGCACAACCTTTTGGCAATTCCCTTACACAACCTTTTGGTATTTCCCTTGCACAACTTATAAGTGGAATGAATGACAAATCCATGCAATGTGTCAAATGACACAGCACTCTCCACAGGTGACTGACACTTGCTTTGACATCCAATATGAGAATTGTGCAAGGGCTGTTTATTCATGACCAGGACCAATTAAATAAGCAGCCTCAGTTGAAGCCACTATCATGATACACTGGAGATCACATTGAAATGCCAGGATTCCAGGAACACTGGAGGTGGTTAGATACTAATTTATGTGGGCACAACAAACAAAAACAAAGTCATTGCATTTAATGACAAAAAATTATATTGGGGATGTGTTTCACTGCCTGTACTGAAGAATTATCTCTTGCAAATTTCAATGTCTTTAATGAGTATACAAGAAGCACACAAAAAGGAAACCAGTACCCTAGAAACCAAGATTGTGGAAAGTGCTATGATGATGAATCGTGAATTCCCTTCGTCTATTAACTTCTGTGTTTACCTCTACTTGAACCTGATTACTGTAGTGCAGTGTAGGCCATCGTTTACAATTTTTAACCCTCACACTTTTCTCCATCACCAATTTAACTATTGCTTGATTATTCAGGACATGTTCTATCAATCTATCTCTTAGTTCATCCAGTTACTGTAGTGCAGTGTAGGCCATCGTTTACAATTTTTAACCCTCACACTTTTCTCCATCACCAATTTAACTATTGCTTGATTATTCAGGACATGTTCTATCAATCTATCTCTTAGTTCATCCAGTTTGTGCAGTAAATTTGCCACCTTCCCAACCCCAGAAATTACTTCAGGGAAGTCATTTTCCTGCATAGTCAGTATTATTTTGAAATAAACACTTTATATTTAGTGATAGCCAATCTCCTGGAGCACTGTCAAGCTACATCACAGAAAGAAACTATAATGCATGAGGCCTGGCATATAGCACACATCTGTGTGAAGAGAGCAACATGGGATGACATCTCTAATAAGGATTTTGCGCAACTGTAGTGGTTAAGGGCACAGTTGTCTCACATGTGAAATTCATGTATAAAAAGGACCTCTACTTGGGTTTCATCGCAGTGCCATAATGCAGAACATTAAAATACATTGCTGTAACTGTTTAAAATGAAAATTCTCATGAAGTGGTCACCATCTCAAAATCTAATAACTTCATTTCAAAATAAAACACAGTATGGAAAAACATGGCTTACCTCAAGAATTCACAGTGAGTGTTGACCAATACACCAGTTATTACCACTTGAAATTTTCTGTGTATTTATTTTTACACTAATTAAATCTACATAGAAAAGGTGAAAAATCATTTAAGGTTTGTGAGACTTAAATCATTATAGAAACAACAAAAATAATAACTGATAAGAGTAAGGTAATCAACATTTTTAATAATAATTTGCTAGCGGTGGCTCAGGAGATTGATGTTGGCATTTCCAGACTGATGCAAGAAGCAGTGCCATGTGAAACAAATTCCCAAAAATACTCCTAAATGTTGTCTGCTTGACCTCAAGTTCTTAAAGGCTGGAAACATTGTTTAGCAGTGAGGGTGTATGATGTGTGGGCTGATTGTATGTTTGGTTATGTCAAAGTAAATTGGAAAGGGATTTGAAGAGTCATTGTACATTTGATAGTTGATTATAAGGAGACAGACTGATCGTCTGACCATCAGCATAAAAGAATGAAGAAACTATTCCTATTTTTTATTACTATGAGGTAGTGCAGAAGTCAAGCATGAGTTTAGATACTTTATAACTTTTTTTTTTTGGAAAAGCATTTAATTATTTCTGTCTACAGTGGGAATTAAATGGCTGGAAAAGGTCAAAATACTAGATGTGAAATGTGAAAACTTGTGTGTTTCAAATAACCACCATTCACAGCTTCACAAAGAGTAGCTCTTTGCATTACATTGTTCATAATTTTGTCAAGAATTGCTTCCTGTAACTCATTGATCATGACACGTATATTGTTTTTGAGCTGTTCGATGCTTGCTAGTTTGTTACCATAGTTCTTTGAGATATCCCTAGAGGAAGAATGTGGGGCTTTTAAGTCCCGAGACTGTGATGGTCAGTTGTTTTGTTGCCAAGTCTCGGAAGTGAACTGCATACCTAGGACAGGCTTGTGCATCAGTTGCACTATGTACAGGAAAAAACTTTAATTCCATTGTTAAACTTCTCTGCAGTGACTTTCTGTTCTTCTCAAGCTGAGTTGCATATCTTCATGTTGACATTAGGATGGTAATTAAAACTGTCCCTCACATGTTGAATGTTTTTGGGAGTTTGAACTGAATGTTGTCTAATTGTTCTTGAGCAATCACAGACTGAATTAGGTTCCTGAAAATGTGCTACAGGATGGAGCATCATAGTTAGGTGAGGACACTAGCATGCATTGAAGTGCCAATGGTATGCTCTTTGAGTGAGGATGATGGATTTTTGATTTTCAGAATAAAGTTTTATAAATTTTGTGTGCTGTTTAGAACTCAGTCTCTCCTTGGAGTATTTCCCAATGTACCTCTCAGTCCTGAAAAAGGAAAAAAAATGAATTTAAAAACTACAGAAAAGATCTATGAAACACAGGAACCCATGTACAGTGTCTGGACCATCCTGTATTAGTTCCTTCATCAGAGGAAAAAGAGGGATAGGTTCGATATAGTTTGAAAGAAGGGGCAGGTCGCTCAGATGTCAGGATGAGAGATGCCCACCTGTTGTGAGGACGAAGGGAAAGAAAGTTCAAAGGGCAGGTGTAGAGAAAGTAGGAAGTAAGTCAAAGAGAACTGTTCCACCATCATTCCAGTACTGACATAGGAGTAGAGTAAGAAGCAAAAGAAGGATAGAGGAAGTGAAATGAAAAGTGAAGTGAACATTTCAATTAAAAACTGAAAGAAGATTGCAAAAAAACAAGAGAGAGACAGAGAAAACTGAAGCAGAGGGAGGGAATGATGTTTAAAAATGAATAAAGAAAATATCTGAGTCAATAAGTAAAATATAAAAATATTATGAAAGGGTAGATTGCTGCTCACCACATAGAGGAAGCACTGAGTCACAGACAGGCACAATGAAAAGACTGCTGCACAATTCAGATTTTTGTCAAAAGGCCTTCTTTGGAAACAGAAAGCAGACACACATTCGCACTTAAGCACAAATCACAGACACATGACCACTGTGCCTTGACTGTAACTGTGACTGACCTGAAAAGCAGTTTGGGTTGAGTGGTGGGGGTGAGGAAGAGGCATGAGGCAGGGAGGGAGAGGGATAGCAGGGCAGGGCAGTGGAAGGTGTTGTGCTGCCCACGAGAATGTGAAGGAACATGGTGGAGACAGGGTAGGGATGCTAGGTGCAGAGTCAGGACTCTGTACTGAGAGAGATTTGTGGCAGGGGGGGGGGGGGGGGGGGGGGGGAGAAGGAGAATGGGGATCAGAAAAGAGAGAGGTAATAGGAGAGAAGGGGCAAAGTCCAGTGTTTGCATTAGGGGTATAGAAGGCATGTGAGCTGCTGGAATGGGAGTGGGGAAATGGTATAGGACTGGGACTAGCAGAGGTTGAGAA
This sequence comes from Schistocerca gregaria, assembly GCF_023897955.1. NCBI lineage: Eukaryota > Metazoa > Arthropoda > Insecta > Orthoptera > Acrididae > Schistocerca > Schistocerca gregaria. Next base: position 255,777,311 of record NC_064927.1, read on the forward strand.
TGGGAGTTACGGGAACAAAGAGTGTTTTGTAGGGAGAATTCCCATCTGTCCAATTCAGAAAACCTGGTTTTGATAGGAAGGATCAAGATGATGCAGCCTATGGAAGGATCAAGATGATGCAGCAAGTTCAGCAGCAGGATTGTCTGCAGACAGACAGCTTGTTAATTGTCATACCCTCATAGAAAGCAGCACAATAGTTGCAGCTTAGTTTGTAGATCACATGGCTGCTATTACAGGTGGCCCTGTCTTTGATGGGATGGGAGATGCCTGTGATAGGCCTGAAGTGGGAGGTAGTGGATGTACTGTATGTGATAGATCTGCTCATTGCTACAGATATGACGACCATGTGTAGCTAAATGATTTGGAAGAGACTTCTTGGCAGGGAGTAAGTAGCAGCTGGTGAAGTGGAGGTATTGTTGGTGATTGGTATGTTTGATGTGGATGGAGGTACTGATGTAACCATCTTTGACATGGAGGTCAACATCAAGGAAGATGGCTTATTGGATTGTGGAGGACAACGTGAAGAGAATTGGGGAGGAGGTGTTGAAGTTCTGGAGGAATGTGGATAGGGTGTCCTCATCCTTGTTCAAGATCACTAAGATGTTGTCAGTGTTTCTGAACCAGGTGAGGGATTAGGGATTCTGAATGGTTCCGCTAGATGGTCCATGAATAAATAGGTTGGGCAGTGGAAGGTTGCTGCTACATGGGTGCCCATTGTTATACCACAGATGTGTTTGTAGATGGTGACTTCAAATAAGAAGTAAATGTAGATGAGGGTATAGTTTGTCATGGTGATAGGAAGGAGATTGTACGCTTGGTGTCAGTCGTGTGTTGGGAATAATAGTGTTCGGTAGTGGCAAGGACATAGACATTGGGGATGTTTGTGTAGAGGTGGCAGTGATAGTGATAAGAGGGATTGATAGTGATGAGCAGGGTGACGGGCAGTAAAGGAACAGAAACTATGGAGTGTTGGTGGAGGGAATGACTGGTGTCTTTTATATAGGAGGATAGGGTACATGTAATGTGCTGAAGATATGGTCTGTGAGAGCAGAGATTCTCTCAGTGTAGACACAGCAACTGAAAACAGTCAGACCTGTTGGGTGGTTTGGTTTATGGAGTTTAGAAAGCACGGGAAGATATGAGTGAGGAAGTGATAGGGATGAGGACGGAGATAGACTTGTGGGAGAGGATCTGGGATGGGGCAAAGGATTTGAGGATTGACTGAAGATCCTCTGGATTTCTAGAATGGGGTCATTGTGGCAGGGTTTGCAGGGGGACAAATCAGACATCTGGTGGAGTCCCTCTTCCAGATGGTCTCTGCAGTGCAAAACCACATGAGCTCTGGAGTGCAAAACCACAGTGACGGGGCCTATGTTTGCAGGTAGGATTATAAGGTCCGTATCAGTTTTTAGGTGGTGGGTTTCAGTTCTTTCTGCAGATGTTAGATTGGTTTCTATATCAAGTGATTTTCTGAATGATGATGAGGTAAGATTCTAGGCTTGGAAATTAATAAAATCTGATTGGGAGAAAAGGTAATGGATCACGATTGGGTGGTGTAGTGACCTGAGTCAGGCAGGGTTCAGTATAGGTTTTGGATTGAGTCTGTTTGATAGGATTGGTGGTGAAAAAGTATTTCCATAGTAGGGACTGGGAGAAAGAAGGTCTTCAACAATTCTAGCACGACTGGATTTGGGAGTGGGGCAAGCTTTTGGAAGGGGCTGATGCGTTCTTAGGACTAAGGTTTTTGGAGGAAAGGTTCATGACTGTGTTTTGGGTCCGTTCAGGTTCTTGAATCTGTACAATGGTGGGAAGGGGTTTCTGAGGGTGAGGTAAATGTAGTATGTCTGTGAGGTAGGGTTTGTCAACTATGAAATTATGTGGGAGAGGTTTGGAGGCTCTTGTAGTCTTGGTGGGCAGTGGTGGTCCAAGGTGGGATTGGGGGAGTGACAGGTTGGAGAGTTTTTGGAGGTGGCATAGTGCATGCTGCTCTATTTCCTCAAGTATAAGAGTTTCAGTCCGGGAGATGTATTGCAGGAATTTGGGATTACAGAGCAGGAAATTTTACTGATGGAGACTTGGTTTGTAAGAATGTCTGGGGCTTTTTGTATGGTTTTGATGGACCAAGTTGATGAGAGCTGTGGTCTGATGAAATTTAAATAGATAGAGGTTATTGTGGAAGGAGGAGCTGCAGCTGGAGATGGATAATTTGATGGTTAGGCCATTTGGGGTGTTCCCATGAACTAGCCAGTGATGCCGGAACAGGATAACTTTTCTGTATTGACACAGACTAAAGTAGCAAGGATCCGTAGGAGAAGAGAAGAAACCGGTAAAAATACGTGGGAAAAATAACAAAAAGGACAAAATGGATGAAGCATGGAGAAAGAAAGTGAAACCTGAGAGGGTAGGCCCGATAGTGAAAGATGAAAATGAACTTAAATCAGTATGGAACACAATGAGATCACATAGAAAGATAACTAATAAGATGATAATAGTGGTATGCAGGTTGGTGAGTGGATAGGTGGGAAGAGAGTGAGTATCAGGTGTAAATGGAATAGATGAGGTCAGTATGTGCATGCTGGAATAAGGGGAGAGAGAGTGAAGATAGGAGTTGGAAAGGGTGTACAACGACTGGCACAAGAAGATGCAGAAAATAATGTATGAAAATACACAAGGGTGAAGAAGGTCTAGGAATGATGATATTGGTGGGTAGAATGTGAGGCATGAGATACTGCAACAATCCATGAGGCCACATAACTGTGTATTGTGTGTGAACTGATCCATTGATACAGTGTGGCACAGAAATCAAGAGTGTGTGTGATTTGGAAGGTGACAGTAAAACACAAGAAAGAAGAGAAAGGAAAGGATGGACACTGAGTAAAATATGTGTGAGAGAACAGTAACAAAGGACACAGCTGTGGGATGGAAGAAAAGCCAGTGGACAAAATCAAACAATGGAACATACAGGATGGAATAACAAGAATATTATGAAAAGGGTGGATTGCTACTCACCATGTAGAGTAGATAAGCCTTAGTCTGGCACAATGAAAAGATTCAGAACATTTAAGGTTTGGGGAATAGAAAGCTCACACACATTCACACAAGCACAGCACACACACACATGACACACATGGCAACTGCGGCCTGACTGCAGACTGCAACTGCATTTGACACGAGCAACACTCCAGGGTGAGCAGTGGCACTCCAGGGTGAGTAGTGGGGGGTAAGGAGGAGCCATCAGGCTGGCAGGGAGGTAGATAACAGACTAGGGAAGGGGAACTGTTGTGCTGCCTTTCAGAGCACGCAGTGACATGTCGTGAACAGGATAGGGATGCTAGATGTGGAGTCAGGACACTTTGCTGGGTGGGGGGGCTGGGAAGAGGGCAGAGGACAGTGAGCAGAAATGGGAGACGGGAGAGAAGTAAAGAAGAGGAAGGGACTAGTAGATGCATTGATGGAATAGAAGGCTTGTGAGGTGTTGGAATGGGAGCAGGGAAGCAGACAGGGGACTGGAACTTGTGATGAGGTCAGGGGGTTACAGAAACACAAATTATGCTGTGGAGAGAGTTCCCATCTGCACAATTCAGAAAAGCTGGTGTTCACAGTTAGGGTCCAGGTAGCACAGGCTGTGAAGCAGGCATTGAAGTGAAGCACTTTGCGTTGTTCAGCATGTTTGGATAGCTTGCTAGTTGTCGTGGAAACATTGAAAACAACCTTACATCTGCAGAAAAAAGTGCAACTCACTGCCTGAAAACTTATTCTTGAATTTATTATCCTACCTGTGGACAAAGGCTCCACTGCTATTGTTATGAATCACGGAGTTAAGTAGCAAAGGGACTCTGCAAGCTGTCAGATACATCCAACTTCAAACCATGCCACAGTGACTCCATTCCAGAAATCATCCTCCTCAGATCTTTAGGCCCATCACAAAAAATCTTGTATGAATCTGTCTCTACCCCTACCAGTCATCATACTCGTATCCTCTAAATGTTTCCTGAAGCCCATAAACCCAACCACTGAGGAGGGTGGTCTGTTATTGTGTCCTGACAGAGAGAATCTCTACACATGTGGGCCAATACTGCCAGCCTATTAACCATAACCTACCCTCAGACATCGGCCATTTCCTCTGCTGATTCTGCACAGTTCCTACTCCTTTACCACACTGCACCCTTCTTTTCACTATTAATGCCACCTACTTGTACACTAAATCCCTAATGCCCAAGGCCATGTCACAGTTGAGTGGTACCTTTCCGAACACCCAACTATCTCCAAACCTACAACCTCCTTCATAGCCAACATGACCAACTATAAACTCATCCACAGTTACTTCTGCTTTGAAGATATCATCTACAACAAACCTGTAGTACAGCAGCAGGCATCCATAGGGCTCTATCATATGCCAACATATTAATGGTCCATCTAGAGGAATCCTTCCTCACAACCCCAAAACCCAAATCTCGCAACTGGTTCAGATTCATTGATGACATATACATTCCTCCAGTTCCTCATCACCCTCTCCTCCATTTGCTACACGTGGTCCTCCTCAGCCGTAGGCAGCTCCCTAGAAGTCTACCTTCACCTCAAGTGTGGCTATGTAAATACCTCTGCCTACATTAATCCTACCAACCACCAACAATACCTCCACTTCATCAGCTGCCACCCATTTCCTACCAAGAAGTCCCTTCCATATGACCTAGCCATGTGTGGTCATCGTATCTGTAGTGACGAGCAGTCCCTTTCTGTATATTCCAAGCATCTCATTTCCAGTGCCTTCTACATCTACATCTACATGACTACTCTGCAATTCACCACAATCATACTATCTCTCTACCATTCCACTCCCTAACAGCGTGCAGGGAAAACAAACACCAAAACCTTTCTGTTCGAGCTCTGATTTCTCTTATTTTATTTTGATGATCATTCCTACCTATGTAGGTTTGGCTCAACAAAATATTTTCACATTCGGAAGAGAAAGTTGGTGACTGAAATTTCGTAAAAAGATCTCGCCGCAACAAAAAACGTCTTTGCTGTAATGACTTTCATCCCAATTCACGTATCATATCTGCCACACTCTCTCCCCTATTACGTGATAATACAAAACAAGCTGCCCTTTTTTGCACCCTTTCGAAGTCCTCCATCAATCCCACCTGGTAAGGATCCCACACCGCACAGAAATATTCTAACAGAGGACGAACGAGTGTAGTGTAAGCTGTCTCTTTAGTGGACTTGTTGCATCTTCTAAGTGTCCTGCCAATGAAATGCAACCTTTGGCTCGCCTTCCTCACAATATTATCTATGTGGTCTTTCCAACTGAAGTTGTTCGTAATTTTATCACAAAGGTTCTTAGTTGAATTGACAGCCTTGAGAATTGTACTATTTATCGAGTAATCAAATTCCAACAGATTTCTTTTGGAACTCATGTGGATCACCTCACACTTTTCGTTATTTAGCATCAACTGCCACCTGCCACACCATACAGCAATCTTTTCTAAATCGCTTTGCAACTGATACTGGTCTTCGGATGACCTTACTAGATGGTAAATTACACCATCATCTGCGAACAACCTAAGAGAACTGCTGAGATTGCCAACCAGGTCATTTATATAGATCAGGGACAGCAGAGGTCCCAGGATGCCTCCCTGGGGAACACCTGATATCACTTCAGTTTTACTCGATGATTTGCCGTCTATTACTACAAACTCTCTCCAGTCCCTGAACACCTCCTACGTACCCACAGTCCAGCTGGAAAGAAGCACTTCTCTTGCAACTCAGTACCACCCAGGACAGGAGCAGCCAAATCACATTCTTTACCAGGGTTTCTACTACCTCTCATTATGTCCTGGAAATGAGGAACATCATACCTACTGTCCTCTCTACCTCTCTCAAAGTGATATTCTGCCAAACACCAAATCAATGCAGTGCCCTTGTCCATCCCTACTCCAATCTTGCTTCTAATACTTGCTCCGTGGCTCATATCTCTTCAGTAGATGTAGATGCAAGGCATGTCCAACACATCCTACCTGTCCTGTCACTGGCATCTCCTATCCAATCGAAGACAGGGCTATCCAGAAAATCTGCCATGTGATCTACAAACCAAGACACAACCACTGTTCTGGTTTCTATGTGGGCATGGCGGCTAACGAGGTGTCTGTCCACATGAATAGCTACTGCCAAACTGTGGCCAAGAGACTGTGGGACAACCCAGTTGCTGAACATGCTGCCCAAAATTATGTGCTTCACTTCAAAGACTGCTTCACAACCTGCACCATCTGGATTTTTTCTACCAACAGCAGTTTTTCTGAATTTGGCAGGTGGTAACTTTTCCTAAACCACACTCTTCATTCCCACAACACCCATGTCCTCAACCTTCGCCAGTCCCAGTCCTCTATCTACATCCCTGCTCCCACTCCAGCACCTCACATGCCTTCTATTCTGCCAAACACCTACTATTATATTCTCTTTCTCTACTTCTCTCCCCTCACCCTTCTCTGCTGACCTCCCTCTCCATATTCCCTGCTGGCACAGTATCCTGACTTTGCACATAACATTCATATCCTGTCTCCACCACATCCTTGCATACTCTCAAAGGCAGCACAACACTTTCTCTCACCTCTGCCCTGCTATCCCTCTCACTCCCCACCACATCCCTTATCCTTACCATCTCTACTCACCCTGGATTGTTGCTCATGTCAGATGCAGCTGCAGTTCGTAGGTGGGCCACAGTGGCCGGAGACAATGGCCATATGTGTGTGAGTTGTGATTGTGTGAATTTTTGTGTGCTTTCTATTTATGAAGAAGGCCGAAATTAAAAAGAAGGTAAGAAAGTTGTTTCTTGTATCTGTAATGTAAAAGATAGTTAGCATCAGGTAATGTCTTTTTTTTTTCTGAGTTCATCCATATCTATTGCGAACATGTATTGTTAGCAAGTAAAATGTTGAACAGTGTTTGCATTTGAGGTCCTAAAATGACATGACTGTTCTTGCTGATGTTTTGTCTGTAATGGGAATGGACAGACAATGCAGTAATACAGGGCCAAATTCTACTATGTTGGTAGTCCAAAGGAATGTAATGGGTCTAGGGAATCTAAGTACCAACAAAAAAGTTTTATATATGAATTAAATAGTGCATCTCTAAAAAGAGTGTTGCTTTGAGGCATAACTGTTACATGTGCGTAGAAACTAGGCATACTGCATTAGGAAAACACAATGGTTGGCCTGTAATTTTATTAATATTATTATATATTTTAGTCTCAAATCGCACAAAAAATGTATAATATACTGGTTCCAACTTTTTATCGTCATTATAAGATGATCTGAATATGTTCTATAGTAATTTGCTAATGAACACGACTGAAGGAGCACTCCTAATTTTATGTTTTCGTACCATTTTTGAATCAATGAGTTATTTGATACAAACAATAATTTTAGGAATGTTTACTTGATAATAAATAATTTAGTTATTAAGTAATTTTTATGCACTGATAAGTAAATTACTTTAGTAAGTAAACCTTGCCAAATGTTGTAGATTCGTGATGGACACAGCAAACAATCTCCATTGATTGGACGATATTGTGGCAGTGCCAACCCACCAACTATTATTTCCACATACAACCATCTTTGGATGGAATTTACTACAGATCAGTCCAGACAAAAGCGTGGATTTTTGGCAAATTACACTACAATAGATACTGGTAAGACCTAGGATTTGCATTATCATGTTCTTAACTTATAAATTAATTACAGAAACACAGTGATGAGTGACATCTGGCCCTTCTTTCCAGATGCCATCCTGAATGAAAATATTACTAATGCTTCCAAATTTGATTGTAGAATTTTTGTTTCCATTAAAATGATTTATTTCAATCAGCATATATATATATATATATATATATATATATATATATATATATATATATATATATATATAAGCGCTGGTAGACAGGCACAATAAATATAATGATGTAAATAAAATAGAAAGAAACTTCCACATGGGAAAAACTTATAAATTAATTACAGAAACACAGTGATGAGTGACATCTGCCCCTTCTTTCCAGATGCCATCCTGAATGGAAATATTACTAATGCTTCCAAATTTGATTGTAGAATTTTTGTTTCCATTAAAATGATTTATTTCAATCAGCATATATATAATAGAAAGAAACTTCCACATGGGAAAAATATATTAAAAACAAAATAGAAAGAAACTTCCACATGGGAAAAATATATTAAAAACAAAGATTGCAAGACTTACCAAGCGGGAAAGCGCCAGCAGACAGGCACAATGAACAAAACACACACACACACACACACACACACACACACACACACAGAATTACTAGCTTTCGCAACCGATGGTTGCTTCTTTAGGAAAGAGGGAAGAGAGGGAAAGACAAACCCACATCCTTTCGTCTTTCCCTCTCCTTCCCTCTTTCCTGAAGAAGCAACCATCGGTTGTGAAAGCTAGTAATTCTGTGTGCGTGTGTGTGTGTGTGTGTGTGTGTGTGTGTGTGTGTGTGTGTGTGTGTTTTTTGTTCATTGTGCCTGTCTGCCGGCGCTTTCCCGCTTGGTAAGTCTTGGAATCTTTGTTTTTATATATATGTGGTGTCTGTTCTGTCAAACATCAATATTTCGAGGGAGGTACCAACATCATATGCAAATGGGCATTGAAGAAATTCAGTTGCGAAAGTTGAATATTTGTGCTGGACCAGGACTCAAAACTGGATTTCCTGCTTTATATGAATGGTAACCTTGACTGCTTTGGCTAACTGAGTATGCTTTCTGTCTGACCCAAATCCTCAGCTTTTTGCACACTACTGAGTAGCGTCCCTGCCGCCGTTGGATAAGCAGCTGCTGCAGCAAGTCGTATACTCTTAGCTCACTTATTTGTTACATAGTTTAATTCTTAAATTCTTTGCGTGTTTTTGGTACTTATATTGTTTAATTCACAAATTTTGGGCATATTATAGTATTTGAGAGTTGCAGCATCACGTTTTAGTGCCTGAATAATGTAAAATCGCGTAGTCTCCTTCCGCCGCCGAGCAGTGTGTGAGCAGTGCGCAAGTAGCAGCATTACTACATTTATAGGCAAACTTGTATTTTAATAACTGTTTAACTTTTGTGTCAAATTGTTTGTGCTCACTGTAGATTAGGTGAGACGTTCTTTGCACAACAGTTTTTAGCATGGATAGGGACTGCAAATGCTGTGTTCAGATGCAGGCTGAGTTGGCATCCCTTCGCTCCCAGCTTGAGGCAATGTTGGCTTCGGTCACACAGCTTGAGGCTGTTGCCAAGGGCATCACTTACGGGGTCCGGATGGAGGTTTGTCGGGGACAGCCAGCTCATCCCACGCATCCCCCGATCAGACTACAACTGTGGCTGCCCAGGATACTGCCCACATTGAGGTTGACCCTTCACCCATTGTATAGGGGGAGGTTGACTCGAGGTGTGGCAGGGGTGGAAGACATTCCGGAGGGCTGAACGGAAGGCCACTCCAGTTTGTTTGACGAACCGGTTTCAGGCTCTGTCTCAGGCTGATACTGATCTTTGGCCTGACATGGCTGCTTGTCCTGTTCCAGAGGTTGTCCCTCAGTCTGCAAGATCCGGGTGGTCGCTTACTGGTAGTTGGGAGCTCCAACGTCAGGCACGTAATGGGGCCCCTTAGGGATATGGCAGCAAGAGAGGGGAAGAAAACCAATGTGCACTCCATGTGTATACCGGAGGGAGTCATTCCAGGTGTGGAAAGGGTCCTTCCAGATGCCACGAAGGGTACAGGGTGCACCCATCGGCAGGTGGTCACTCGTGGCGGCACCAATGATGTGTGTCACTATGGATCGGAGGAAATCCTCTCTGGCTTCCGGCGGCTATCTGATTTGGTGAAGACTGCCAGTCTCGCTAGCAGGATGAAAGCAGTGCTCACCATCTGCAGCATCGTGGACAGGACTGACTGCGGACCTTTGGTACAGAGCCGAGTGGAGGATCTGAATCAAAGGCTGAGACGGTTCTGCAACCGTGTGGGCTGCAGATTCCTCGACTTGCGCTATAGGTTGGTGGGGTTTCAGGTTCTGCTGGATAGGTCAGGAGTCCACTACACGCAGCAAGCGGCTAAATGGGTAGCAGGGTTTGTGTGGCGTGGATTGGGCGGTTTTTTAGGTTAGATGGCCTCAGGCAAGTACAGAAAGCGCAACAGCCTCAGAGGGTGCGGCGCAAAGTCAGGACATGCGGGGACCAAGCAGCAATTGGTATTGTAATTGTAAACTGTCAAAGCTGCATCGGTAAAGTACCGGAACTTCAAGCGCTGATAGAAAGCACCGAAGCTGAAATCGTTATAGGTACAGAAAGCTGGCTGAAGCCAGAGATAAATTCTGCCGAAATTTTTACAAAGGCACAGACGATGTTTAGAAAGGATGGATTGCATGCAACTGGTGGTGGCGTGTTTGTCGCTGTTAGTAGTAGTTTATCCTGTAGTGATGTAGAAGTGGATAGTTACTGTGAATTATTATGGGTGGAGGTTACACTCAACAAACGAGCTAGGTTAATAATTGGCTCCTTTTACCGACCTCCCGACTCAGCAGCATTAGTGGCAGAACAACTGAGAGAAAATTTGGAATACATTTCACATAAATTTTCTCAGCATGTTATAATCTGAGGTGGAGATTTCAATTTACCAGATATAGACTGGGACACTCAGATGTTTAGGACGTATAGTAGGGACAGAGCATTAAGTGACATTATACTGAGTGCACTATCTGAAAACTACCTCGAGCAATTAAACAGAGAACCGACTCATGGAGATAACATCCTGGACCTACTGATAACAAACAGACCTGAACTTTTCGACTCTGTAAGTGCAGAACAGGGAATCAGTGATCATAGCCGTTGCAGCATCCCTGAATATGGAAGTAAATAGGATTATAAAAAAAGGGAGTAAGGTGTATCTGTTTAGCAAGAGTAATAGAAGGCAGATTTCAGACTAAGTAACATATCAAAACGAAAATTTCTGTTCTGACACTGACAATGTTGAGTGTTTATGGAAAAAGTTCAAGGCAATCATAAAATTCATTTTAGACAGGTACGTGCTGAGTAAAACTGTGAGGGACTGGAAAATCTAACCGTGGTTCAACAACAAAGTTAGGAAACTACTGCGAAAGCAAAGAAAGCTTCACTCCAAGTTTAAATACAGCCAAAACCTCTCAGACAAACAGAAGCTAAACGATGTCAAAGTTAGCGTAAGGAGGGCTATGCGTGAAGCGTTCAGTAAATTCGAAAGTAAAATTCTATGTACCGCCTTGACAGAAAATCCTAGGAAGTTCTGGTCTTACGTTAAATCAGTAAGTGGCTCGAAACAGCATGTCCAGTCACTCCAGGATGATGATGGCATTGAAACAGAGGATGACATGCGTAAAGCTGAAATACTAAACACCTTTTTCCAAAGCTGTTTCACAGAGGAAGACCCCACTGCAGTTCCTTCTCTAAATCCTCACACAAACGAAAAAATGGTTGACATCGAAATAAGTGTCCAAGGAATAGAAAAGCAAGTGGAATCACTCAACAGAGGAAAGTCCACTGGACCTGACGGGATACCAATTCGATTCTACACAGAGTACGCGAAAGAACTTGCCCCCTTCTAACAGCTGTGTACCGCAAGTCTCTAGAGGAACGGAAGGTTCCAAATGATTGGAAAAGAGTGCAGGTAGTCCCAGTCTTCAAGAAGGGTCGTCGAGCAGATGCGCAAAACTATAGACCTATTTTTTGCTCGCATATCATGTCATTTTTGGAAACCCAGAATCTACTCTGTAGGAGTCAACATGGATTCCGGAAACAGCGATCTTGTGAGACCCAACTTGCTTTATTTCTTCATGAGACCCACAAGATATTAGATACAGGCTCCCACATAGATGCTATTTTCCTTTACTTCCGGAAGGTGTTTGATACAGTTCCGCACTGTCACCTGATAAACAAAGTAAGAGCCTACGTAATATCAGACCAGCTGTGTGGCTGGATTGAAGAGTTTTTAGCAAACAGAACACAGCATGTTGTTATCAATGGAGAGACGTCTACAGACGTTAAAGTAACCTCTAGCGTGTCACAGGGGAGTGTTATGGGACCATTGCTTTTCACAATATACATATATAAATGACCTAGTAGATAGTGTCGGAAGTTCCATGTGGCTTTTCGCGGATGATGCTGTAGTATACAGAGAAGTTGCAGCATTAGAAAATTGTAGCGAAATGCAGGAAGATCTGCAGCAGATAGGTACTTGGTGCAGGGAGTGCAACTGACCCTTAACATAGACAAATCTGATGTACTGGGGATACATAGAAAGAAGAACCCTTTATTGTATGATTATATGATAACGGAACAAACACTGGTAGCAGTTACTTCTGTAAAATATCTGGGAGTATGCGTATGGAACGATTTGAAGTGGAATGATCATATAAAATTAATTGTTGGTAAGGCGGGTACCAGGTTGAGATTCATTGGGAGAGTCCTTAGAAAATGTAGTCCATCAACAAAGGAGTTGGCTTACAAAACACTCATTCGACCTATACTTGAGTATTGCTCATCAGTGTGGGATCCATACCGGATCAGGTTGACGGAGGAGACAGAGAAGATCCAAAGAAGAGCGGCGCGTTTCGTCACAGGGTTATTTGGTAACCGTGATAGCGTTACGGAGATATTTAGCAGACTCAAGTGGCAGACTGCAAGAGAGGCGCACTACATCGTGGTGTAGCTTGCTCGCCAGGTTTCGAGAGGGTGCGTTTCTGGATAAGGTATCGAATATATTGCTTCCCCTTACTTATACCTCCCGAGAAGATCATGAATGTAAAATTAGAGAGATTCGAGCGCGCACGGAGGCTTTCCGACAGTCGTTCTTCCCGCGAACCATACGCGACTGGAACAGAAAAGGGAGGCAATGACAGTGGCACGTAAAGTGCCCTGTGTCACACACTGTTGGGTGGATTGCGGAGTATAAATGTAGATGCAGATGTAGATATACTCTCAGAATTTCCTGTATTCCCACAGGGGGTTTGGACCCTATTGTGCATTCTGACTGAGGATACTAGAGCTGACAAGTTTACAGATATACTACACTCAAGCGGTGCTTGTTCTGTTGGACATTTCCCACAGAAGAGACACCACTGCTTCTGATACTATGCCCATAAAAATCATTATTTCAAGGGAGGTACTGAAGTCAGCCACAGTTGGACACTGAAATAATTCAGTGGCAAAAAGTTGAAAATTTGTGCTGGACTGGGACTTCAAACCAGATTTCCCACTTCACACAAGTTGTCACCTGAACTGATTCAGCTATCAGATCATACTTTCTATATGACCCAAACAACTTATTGCACGCTAGTAAGTAGCATCCCTGTCCATTTACCTCATTTTCTCTTAGCATTTCCTGCATTGTCAGAAGATGTTTGAGCCCTATTGTTGGTGCACTCACATGCAGGATATCAGAAGATTCAAGCTTACAGGTAAACTATGTATGTTTGGTTTCTGTTGTGTGGGACATGTCTGAGTGCATTTGGTGTGTACATGGATCTCAGACATGTCCAGCAGAACAGACACCACATGTATATAGTATATCTGTAAGCTTGGCTAATCTGATATCCTCAGTGCAGATGCACAATGGGGTCCAAACCTCATGCAGGAATGCAGGAAATACTGCACACCTATGAGGTAAATGAGCAGGGATGATTCTTAGTAATGTGCAATAAGTTGAGTATTTGGGTTGGATGTAAAGTGTGTTCCGATAACTGAAGTGGTTAAGGCAGTTCTTGCTTAAAGTGGGAAATCTAGGTTCGAGTCTCAGTCCAGCATGTTTTCAGCTTCCACCACTTATTTCAATGCGCAATTGCTGGTGGTGTTGGTACTTTCATCAAAATATTGATCTTTACAGCCACTGTATCAAAACCAGTTGTTGTTGGCAACTCCCTTGAAATCTTGGTATTTAATGCAGCTGTGCAAAAACAGTGGTATCTCCATCGCAAAACTGATATTTATGGCCACTTTATCAAAAACATTATATATTGTATTTGTAAGCTTGATTACTCTGATATCCTCAGTGTGAGGGCCCAGGCTTCTTGTGGGAATGCAGGAAGCGCAGCAGTCACATGAGGTAAATGTACAGGGATGCTATTTAATAGGGTGTGGTAAGTTGACAGTTGGGGTTGGATGGGCAACACCCTCAGGTAGCCTAAGCAGTTAAGGCGACGGTCGTGTAAAGTGCGAATTCGGGGTTTGACTCCGAGTCCAGCAGAAATCTTCAACGTCCACCATTGAATTATTCAGAGCCCATTTGTGACTGATGGTGGTACTTCCTTCAAAATATTGATATTTAACATTACTGTTACTGCATTGTCACTTTGACATTGTGCCTGTCCAGCTTCAGTTTCCTTAAAGACATCATCCTTATCAGTTTATATTGATACATTTGTTTCCTCTCCTTTTCTTTCAGCCAGTGAAGAAAAAAATGCTTTCAAAAAATGTTTTGAACAGTGAAAGCACCAATGGGACAAATGTATTAATTGTAATGGACAGTATTTTGAAGGAGATAAGATTTTTATTTATTTATTTTTTTGAGGGGGGGGGGGGGGGGCGACGCTGACACTCCCTTGTGTTTAACTTTTGTACATCCATATTTTGGCTTTTATGCCATTATCAGATACAATGCTAAAAGTTATTAGACCACTATTGAGTCATGTCTGTTAAGGCAGTCCAAAGGAGGTAACAAGGATAACACATATCGTTATGATGTAACTATCAAGGAATGTCAACAGTTACATCTTAAAGACGTGTTAGCCTTATTTACCTGTTTTGGACTGCCTTAACAGACATGACTTAATAATGGTCTAACAATGTTTAGTACTGTCCTTAATAATGGCATAAAAGCTGAAATCTGGATAGTACAAAACATAAATATAATAATACACAGTCAAATAATGGTTTACTCTTTTAAAAAGTATTACATGACTGTGACTCAGCACCATCAGAAACTTTTTAAGTGTGCTGTGTTTTATATCTTTTTTAGAAAAAGCGTATTAAAAAAAAGGACAGGGTATTGTTGATACACATGTTAACTGTTTTCCACAAAATTGACATCCTGTTCACAGCTGGTCGTGAGCTGTGACACAAGCTTCTTTATGTCCTCAAAAAGAATTTTACCATCAGTTCCTTCCCCCACTTCGAGTCCTCTGTCTGCACCTATTCATTGCTTAAAAATTTAATTTCACTTGTATACACCTTGAGGGAGATAAGAAGATGAGAGTATAAGCTTATCCATTATGGATGTTTAACAACCCGTGACTGTTTATTCAATGTAAACAAAGAAAACTACAACCAGTCACTTTTATGAAATAGTTATTTGTTCAATAAACCAGGTTTCAGACCTTATCAGCCTCAATTTCAGTTGGTGCATAGGATGATACATGAATGTTTCAAAGCATAGTGCATGGTACTGGCTTTGTGACAAGAAGGTGGAACATGCATTTTGATTCATCACCAAGAGTGTTGTATGTGTGGTGATTTGGATCCAAAAATGAAATGTGTACTTAACACAACAGTATTGGTGATTTTGTGTTAATATCCATCTATCAGCTTCCAATTTGATGGACCTGCTTTTTGCAGGATATGTATGTATATACATCATAGTTATGAAACTTTGCCAGCATCCAGCATGTGCTGTACAACTGTTGGTTGTTACAAAGATCTTTATACAAAATATAACTAGGCATACATGGCTCAGAGACATTATTTGCTTTTGTTTTCATGTAATGAAGTGTAATAGAAATTGTCAGTAACATGAATGCTCAGAAATAAAATAATAAAAAGTTTCCAGAGAATTGAAACTGTTTGTATGACCATGAACTTTACATTTAAAAACAAGAACAATACATCAAATGAACTGTTAACTTATATCTGTTCTTGCAGTAACATGATCTGGAATATTAGTAAAGACAGATTCTGTTTGTTGCAGCTAAAGGCCACCCATACTGTCTCAGTAAGTACACAACTGATTTTTGGAGCCAAGTCACCACATAAATAATAATCATGGTGATATATTAAAGTATGTTACATCTTCTTGCCATAGAGCCAGCACCTAGCATTACTCTTTGAAATATTCATGTCTAGAGATGAACCTGAAAAGATTTGAAAACTGGTTTATGGACTAAATAAGTATTCCAGTAAAGTGACTTGTTACAGTTTTCTGCATTTATATTGAGTAAAAGGTGACGGGTTTTTAAACATCCATAATGGATAAGCTTATATGTCATCTTTTCACCTCCCTGAAGGACACAAGAAAGGAATTAAATTTTTAACCAATGAACAGGTGGAGAAGAAGGTTCTGAAATGGGGGAAGAAGTTGGTTGGAGAGTTCTTCGAGGATGCCATAAAGAAGCTTGTGTCGAGGCTCACCACATGCATTGAAAGGTATGGTAATTATGTGGAAGTTACAGGTTTTTGTATTTTTATTGAAAAGATGATAATCTGGATGTGCCAACTCAGGGCAATGTGGATGGTAGTTCAAAATATCCCTGCATGAATCCAAGAGCACCATGATGGCTAAGGCTGTGTAAGGACTGGCATTATTGTGCAATAAGCACACTCCTCATATCAGTATTCCCCTACTTTTGTTTTGAATGCTCCTTTTGAGTTTTTTTTAGGGTTTCAAAATATTGTTGTATATGACCAAAATGATGCCTTTTCAGTGCCAAAGCACTGAGGCCATGTTTTTTTGCCCAAAATTGTGGTTTGGAACTTTTTGACATATGCATTTGATGTAACACCACTGTGATAACTGTCTCTTTGTCTCCAGCATTTAATGAGCCACCCACATTTCATCTCCAGCCACAGTAGAGATCAGAAAATCCTCACCTTCCATTTTAAGATTCACTGAAGAAACTCGCAGGTGCTACTGACCCTATTTTTCTTGTGCTGCCGTGTCACCGCTTTTGGGAACCATCTCGTGTACCACTTTTGGTATTCCATCATTGTTACTAGTGTCTCGTATAAGGGATTTCTGGAGTATAGTAGAAAATATTGAAAAAAAATACCATCATCATAAATCACTTTCATTCATGAAAACATTCCGGTAAATGTTATTCCTTCAATGAATAGAAGTGGATAACAGCACATGGCTTTCACTTGATTGTATTTCTTACCAACATCTTTCACACAACTGGACACTACAACATGAATTTATCTACTATTATCTACTACAGTGTTCCAGCAGTGCTCGCTCTGGTCAGAGGATTTCCCCCTACCACTCAGTGTTGCCAACCCTCAAAGAACAAGAAACACAGCCAGTTAAGGTCACAGCATACTTACTTTCTGAACATGTCTCATACAATTGCCTTTCCTTAACATATCTTCTAACTGAAGTTGTAGGGTCAGTATTGCCTTGTGTTATTGCGTATTTATGGTATTCAGACCGATCTTCTGTGAGGTCCTCTTCTTCTCCCAGTTTTTCCATTCTTCTGTAACAAATTCGTGTTAGTATTTTGTAACCATGATCTATTAAACTGATAGTTCACTAATATTCACACCTGTTTACATGTGTTCTGCTTGGGTTTGGAATTGTTACATTCTTCGGGCATTGTTAGATTTTTCTTAAAGCCTAATGGTGTTTCACCTGTCTCATACATGTTGCACACAAGGCAGAATGTTTTTGTCATGGTTGGCTCTTCCAAGGATATCAGTAGTTTTGACGTAGTGTAGTCTACTCCAGAGGCCTTTTTTGACTTAGGTCTTTAGTGCTCTGTCGAATTCTTCTTGGAGTATCCTATCTTCAATCTTATGTTCATGTACATGCTCTTTCCTTTCTGCAGTATGGCCTTCAAGTTCGTTTTCCGTGTATGTCCTCTCTATATACTCCTTCAAACTTTCAGATTTATCTTCTTTGCTTTATACTCATTTCCCCTCTGAGCTGTTCTGGTCATACAGTTGCATCTCTTTTCTCCAAATGCCTCCTTAATATTTTTATGGGCTCCATCTAACTTCCTCCTGGTGATACTCACCATATAACAGAGATGCTTAGTTGCACATAGGCACAACAAAAATATGGTCACAAAATAAGCTTTTGGCAAACAAGGTCTTTGTTGAAAATAGATGACACACACACACACACACATGCACAGACACAGATACAGACACACATATACACACACACATCAATCACAAATGCAACTCACACGCACATGACTGAAGCCTCTGGCAGCAGCAGTCCATGATACGACTCCAACTGGGTGGGGGTTAGGAGGAGGCTGGGGCAGGGAGGGGGAAAGATAGCAGGGAAGTGGTGGGGGACAAAGAAGTGCTGCTGCAGAGCATTCAAGGACGAGGTGGAGAGAGGGTAGGGCATCTTGATGCAGTTGGGAGGTTAGACGGAGGGCAGCAGGGAGGTGGGAGTAGGGGGGGGGGAGGGGGAGGGGGAGGGGGAGGGGGAGGGGGTAGTGGAAGAGGAGAGAATTAAAAGGACTGGGTGTGTTGGTGGAATGAGGACTGTGTACTGTTGGAATGGGAACAGGGAAGGGGCTGGATGGATTAGGAAAAGACTAACGAAGATTGAGGCCAGGAGGGTTATGGGAATGTAAGATCTATTGCAGGGAGACTTCCCACCTGCATATTTCAGAAAAGCTAGTGTTGGTGGGAAAGATCCATATTGCACAAGCTTTGAAACAGTCACTGAAATGAAGAATGTGATGTTGGGCAATGTGTTCATCAACAGATTGGTCCACTTGTTTCTTGCCCACAGTTTGAAGTTGGCCATTCATGTGGACAGACAGCTTGTTAGTTGTTATGCCCACATAGAATGCAGCACAGTGGTTACAGCTTAGCTTGTATATGACATGACTGTTTTCTCAGGTAGCCCTGCCTTTGATGGGATAGGTGATGTTTGTGACCTGACTGGAATAGGTGGTGGTGGTAGGATTGGTGGGACAGGTCTTGCATCTAGGTCTATTACAGGGGTATGAACCATGAGGTAAGGGGTTGGGAGCAGGGGTTGTGTAAGGATGGAGGAGTATATTGTATAGGTTCGGTGGATGGTGGAATACTGCTGTGGGAGGAGTGGGAAGGATTGTGAGCAGGGTAATTCTCATTTCACCGCACAATGAGAAGTAGTTGAAACCCTAGCAGAGAATGCAGTTCAGTTGCTCCAGTCCTGGGTGGTACTGAGTTACGAGAGGAATGCTTCTCTGTGGCCAGATGGTGAGACTTCTGGAGGTTGTGGGAGACTGAAGATATAAGACACAGGAGACTTGTTTTAGTACAAGGTTGGGAGCATAATTATGGTCTTTGAAGGCCTCAGTGATTCCCTTAGTATATTTCGAGAAGGACTACTTGCCACTGCAGATGTGATGACCACATGTGGCTAGGCAGTATGGAAGGGACTTCTTGGTATGGAACGGGTGGTAGCTGTCAAATTGGAGGTATTGTATTTGGTTAGTAGGTTTAACGTGGACAGAGGTGTCGATGTAGGCATCTTTGAGGTTGATGTCAACATCTAGGAAGGTGGTTTGTTGAGTTGTGTAGCAGCAGGTGAAGCAAATGGGGAAGAA